>NW_006408524.1:34783340-34839454 GCF_000296735.1 Chrysochloris asiatica | reverse complement strand
AAAGAAAATCACAAAACACTATTACAAGAAACCAAAAGGGACCTACCAAAATGGAAGAATGTACCATGCTCTTGGATAGGAAGACTTAACATTGTGAAATGTCAATACTTCCCAAAGTAATTTACACATATAATGCAATCCCAATCCAGATTCCAACAACATTTTTCAAAGAGGTGGAAAAAACAATTACAAACTTTATACGGAAAAGAAACAGACCCAGGATAAGCAAAGCACTGCTTTAGAGGAAGAATAAGGTTGGAACCCTCTCACTCCCTGACTTCAAAATTTATTACACGGCTACAGTGGTCGAAACAGCTTGGTACTGGTACAATGAAAGATACATTGATCAATGGAACAGAATCAAGAATTCAGAAATTAACCCATCCACATACAACCAACTGATTTTTGACAAAGTACCTAAATATTTCTCATGGGGAGGTGATAGTCTCTTTAACAGATGGTGCTGGCAGAACTGGACAGCAATATGCAAAAGATTGAAACAAGGCCTTCACCTCATGCCTTATACAAAAACCAACTCAACATGGATTAAAGACCTAAATATGAATCCCAGAATTATGAAGGCCATCAATGAAAAAATAGGAACAAATATGAGGGCACTAATTCAGGGAAATCAGAGATTTCCAAATATTTTGAAAACTACACAAACAAACGTAGACAAAATAGATGATTGTTGCTGTTGTTGTTATGTGCCGTGGAGTCAGTTCCAACTCATAGAGACCCTGTACAGGGTTTCTGAGGCAGTAAATCTTTAAGGGAGCATAAAGCCTCATCTTTCTCCCATGGTAGTTTCGAACTGCTGGTAGTTTCGAACTGCTGACCTTGTGGTTCGCAGCCCGATTCATAACCACTACACTACCAGAGCTCCTTAAATAGATGATTGGGACATACTAAAAATTAAAAAATTTATGTGCATTAAAAAGGGAACCCACAGAATGGGATAAAACAATCTTTGCAATGACACATCAGACAAGGAACTCATTTCTAAAATATATAGGAAACTACAACACCTCTACAAGAAAAAGACAAATAACCCAATTAAAAAATGGGCACAGGACATGAACAGACATTTCACCAAGGAGGAGATCCAGGCAGCCAACAAACATATGAAGAAATGTTCATGAACACTAGCCATTAGAGAGATGCAAATCAAAACAACTATGAGATATCATCTTACACCAGCAAAAAGAGCAAAGATCCAAAATGTAGAGGACAATAAATGCTGGTGGGAATGTGGAGAGACTGGGTCGTTCCTGCATTGCTGGTAGGATTGCAAAAAGGTCCAACCTCTCTGGAAAGCAATATGGCACTTCCTCAGAAGGTTGGTAATAGAAATACCTTATGATCCAGCAATTCCTCTACTTGGTATTTACCCACAAGAAATATGAGCTGTAACATGAGTAGATGTATGCACACCAATGTTCACAGCAACACTATTTACAATAGCAAAAAGATGGAGACAGCAAAAGTGCCCATCAATTGAAGAATGGATAAACAACCTGTGGTACATACACACAATGGAATACTATACTAGCTTGAAGAACAACAAGGAAGCTGCAAGCCACCACAAAACATGGATGAACCTTGAGGACATTATATTGACTGAAATTAGTCAGTCACAAAAAGAGAAATACTGCATAGGACCACTACTGTAAAAGACTAAGAAAAAGAATCCATACTAAAGGGGGTAGGGATTCTTTTCTGGTTACAGGGATGGGGGTGGGGTGAGGGGAGGGAGGGGAAGGTGGAGCACGGGGTAAGGAATAGACACAGGATAGTTTGGGTGTTGGGAGGGTGGCAATACACAAGAAGGGGGAGGGGATTGGAAGAGCAAAGCGGACAGGAAAACAATTAGGCAGGTTTGCATGGGCTAAGTGGGACAGAGGTAAATAATGATGTATGCACAACCTTGGAACAACAGGGATCTGGGATACAGGGACTGAGACATGGTTGGAATAAGGAAAAGGGGGGAAATAATGTTAAGATGCTTGGCTGTCTTCTGAATCTTGGTTTCCTTGGAATACCATTATAAAATAGACACTTGAGAGGGAGAGAAAGAAATAACCAGAAACATCACCATAGAAAGCTTGTAAGTCCATCTTCTGCCCATAACTGATTGGAATACCTAAAATGGGGCTACAAGGTGCCCAGTGAAGGAGGCTTCCTGTGGAACCTCTGCATTACATAAGACCATTCTGAACCCCACCCAGAATCTTCTGAGGTGGGAAATTTCCACTTGAAAGGGCAAGCAGACCAGCCTGGAATGGCTAGAAGAACAGACGATAGTTCTTGAAAGAAAGACCGACAGGAAAAATACAAAACAATATAGGCAGACTGACTGATTACTATAAGAACAAGCAAGTTGCTCACCCAGAAGACATCAGGCATAGAGGTCTCTTGTGATACTATAGTGACAAACTGTTATGAGGTTAGAAATATAAAGGTAGACATTTTGTAGCAAAAGGAAGAGAGTGGGACCCTACCTAGAAATGCAGTAATGCCAGAGATGAAGGCAGACACGATGACATGGAGAGATGGAGCAGCTGGGGTCTTAGACCCAGAGAAGGAGAGGGACTGCATGCTGACCCTCAGGGGGCAGGTTTACTGGGTGTGTGGGGGGCAGGCTTGTAGGACGTACCCTTTGGTTGGTTGATGATGCATAGAGGGTATGGTAACCATGGCAATGAAACAATATACGATTGAATGAATGTAAAGCTAATGTTCACCTGTGTAAACTATCACATAATTCACAATAAAACTTAAAAAAAAAAGTGTGTGCTATTCAAATTATCAAATATTGAAGTCTTCTTTTTTCGTTAGCTGCTGATATTACTTGTGTTGGACAACTTGTATTTGAGCTCATTTTGTTGGACAATTGCAGTACAGCCAAAATGCTCCTTACAAGTGATGATGGTGGCATTTCGTGTCTAATACTGCGGACATGTTGCTAGGAGAAACCAGTCCCTGGAGAAAGATATGCTTGGAAAAGTGGAGCGTCAAGAAAAACGAAAACCCCCATCTAGATGAATTGACACAATGTAGCAACAAATGGCTCAAACGTACCAAGAATTGTGAGGATGGCACAAGACTAGGCAGTGTTTTGTTTTGTTGGGTGTGGGGTGGCTATGATTCAGAACTTACTTGATGGCACCAAACAACAGCAACATACTGCCAATGGTTTTTAAAATACAAATTTCTATTTCAGTTAAATTCTTTATTGGAAGACATATAATTACATTTTTGGTTTGTTTTTGTGTTTCATATTAATATATATTTAGAAACATTATGGTATAGCAATATGTTGTTAAGTGGTTGTTGTTATTATGTGCCGTGGAGTCGGTTCCAACTCATAGCGACCTTGTACAGGATTTCCAAGGCTGTAAATCTTTACAGGAGCAGAAAGCCTCATTATTCTCCGGTGACGAGGCTGGTAGTTTCAAACTGCTGACGGTGAGTTTAGCAGCCCGATTCTGTGACTACTATGCTACCAGAGCTCCTTTGTTAAGTGGTGGCTGTTGTTAAGTGCCGTAGAGTCGGTTGCCGACCCACAGTGACCCTGTAAAGGGTTTCCAAGGAGCAGCTGGTGAGCTTGAACTGCCCACCTTTCAGTTCAAACGGCTTTGCAGTCTGGCGCATTAACCCACAGTGCCACCCCAGGACGCGTCATTAAATAACCTTATTGCATTGTCATCAAGTTGATTCCAACTCATGTGACCTTCTATATAGGATTTCTGAGACTGTGTATCTAAGACTGTATAGTAACAGATAGCATTTTATTCTCCATCCCCTTGACTTGGAAAGTCTTGTTGCCTAAATCTTCTAATCAATTCTGTATACTTGACAAACCAGGTAAGTGTTAGTCAGATATTGAATAGAAATAATAGTGGTGGAGTATGTTCCTAAGTATGTTCAGAATCTTCTGAAGAAGAGTTACATGTCAGGTTGATGCTTAGTGTATGGGAAACTGTTTCTAAGAAATAATTGAGTGTAAGGATGGAAGAATAAAAAGAGTTGGACAGGAATACACATCTTTATCTGTTATTACCAGTAACAGTGTTTCCATTCATTCATTTAAAACGTTTTTTTTTTTTTTTTTTTTTTTAACTAAGTGCCTTCAGTGTTGAGGCCTGGTGCCCTCTTGTCAGCAATCATCATGCTCTTACTTCTTCCTTCATAAGCTTGATTTAATTTATGGCTGAGTCCTACTCCTCTCCCCTTTCTATTTCATTTCCCTCTTATATTGTTAACACTGACATAGTACTGCTTTTGTTATTTGATTGCATGCTGCAGGGTGGTTCATAAGTAATTATGCAAAAACACTATGCAGTGGAGGGATAACAGGTACTTAAATCTTTTTCCTGGCAATCTGGAGGTTATGAAGGCTGTCCTGAAGAATAGCTGTATGTCCTTATTACAGATTTATAGGGTTTCAGATTGAGTGGCAAATGAGGTATCGCAGAGTGCTCATTGCCTTGGAAATCAGCAATCCTGCTATAGAATTGCGTGTGTTACCACTATGTGGCACTGAACAAGTGTAATATTTCTGGCCTCACTTCCCTCTCAACAGCAAAAGAAAGGCTTAGCCTGATGCTCTCTAGGGTCTTTTCTATTGTAAAATTAATTCTATTATTTCAAGAGTGTAACATTATTCAGGGAGTTGAACATCTGTTACTCATTCATTTGAGGATCAGGAATCTATTTCAATTCATTTGTAAAAATGTGAATGAATACAATCAGACAATACTCCCTAAGGTTATCTGTAGGATTTATTTGTAAGAATCTTGGAATTACTAGGTAGTGTAACAGCTGAAAAATTCAACACTCATTAGTATCCAGTGTACATTTTAAAATATCTCAAAGAGAAGTGTATAATCATCCTGATTATTATGAATTAATATCTATAAGAAGCAAACATCCCTAAAGTCATTAAAATATACTTTCTTGTTTTCAATTTCTCAAAAGACATAACGAGTTATGTCAATTTCTTTTCTAGAACGGCTATTTATTTCTATTGATAGTTTCCTTATAATTCTATGAAGGCACACCTTCACTCTCTCTTTTCTAATATAGTTTTTTTTTTTTTTTTTTTTTTTTTTTTACTGTATTTGCCAATTTGAAGGGTTTTCATTGAAGCTGAATGATAGAAAATGAATGTTCCAAGTAATTGTTACTCAGCCAACTTCACTATATCATTAGGCATAAAACAGAAATATGATCTCCTTAATCTTGATTCTATTTTCTACATGTTCCATAACTTCCTCCATCAACACAACCAAAGCAGCTGAAAGCTAGAAAACTGTGGTACTTGTCTTCAAATCCCTTTGCACTTAGGTAGTGGGTGTGAAAACAGAAATGTAAGAAACAGAACATGTGTGATATATGAATCAAAGTGTAGAGGCTATTTGGTCTAAAACAATGTGATCCTTGTAGCTCCTGCTAATGCATCATATACCAAATGCCAAAAAAAGGACAGTTTTCGATGGCAAAAACAGTTTCTTGCAAATAGACCCTTCATTCAGTACTTTACAAGAAACTTTACTAGATGAAAACAAAGGAATATTTTTATCTTATGAATCTAAAATAGGTGCCTGCAAATGGATACATAACAAATACATGGAAATAAATTTGTTCACATCATTACCTGTTTTCCTGCAAAACTAACTTCTTTCCTTTTCAGTTAAAATTCCTAACAAATAACAAGCCAAGGTGTCTCTTCTAGCACATGGAAGCAGAAATAAATGTGGCTGAGGCATATGTTCTAAATAGTATAAGTTCGCTGGTTTTGCTGAATTGAGGCCGCCAAAGATGATTATAGTAACCAGGTACAATTCTCACGACCCAAGTATAGTAATATTTAAGTTAAATATCTTTTTATTATATAACAAACTTCAAAATAAATACACTGCAGATCTTTATTCAGTAACTGTTGAAATGGATATGTGTAGCAGTGTATGGATAATTATTCATTTCTGGTCTTACAGGGATTGCATTATCTAGGATCCTTTCCTAGGTCTTCCCAAATTGTCTTATCTTATGCGCTCATGTTTTTCTGTTCTTTGTTTTAGTTCTCCTGTTTATATTTGCAGAAAATTCTTTTTCTCTACTATTCTAATTGCACTAAGATCTCTAAATATTGATCAATTACTATGGACAGTTTTATTTCTTCTCAGTAAGTCCTAAAATATAATGAATCACATATCACTGTTGCAATCATTCCCTCTATTTGCATTGTTGTTGTTGTTAAGTGCTGTCTAGTCCGTTCTGATATAGTGACCAGGATAGGGGTTACAAACAGCGACTGGTGAGCTTGAACCACCAGCCTTGTAGTTCAGCGCCACACCAGGAATCCGATTTGCATTACTACAAGTCAACTTTCAAATAAAAATGTCAGTGTTCTCTGGTCATCTGCCTCTATGGAAATTGGAAAGGGCCAGGAGTCAGAATATTCTATTTTTCATGATAAGGGTCAGAGTACATTCTTTTCTGGATTGCCTCATGACACAAAGTAAGTTAATTTGGTTAAATAAGCCGCAACTCCCATTCTCCACATCCTGATATCCCTACTTAAAAAAAATTCCGAAATGTTATTACATAACACTTTGACCATTTCTGGTCCTCCACACTTTCTCTTTGCCTTAGTCAGGTCTATGGACTGTGTATGTATAACATATATTGTATATATTAAGTCCTGTGTATACAGTTTTTCATTTATTGTTTCACTTTCTCCTTATAGAAATGTATTGTCAGTGTTTCCTCTAAGTATACCCTCTGCTCTTAAATAGTCTTCAGTCTTCTCAGTTTTCTCTCCCTTGTTCCCTGCATCCATAGGCTGATCATAGAGGTAGATGGCAGAAGCTCTGTTGAATTTGTTTCTTTTTTCTTTGATTTACAGATTATTTGAAGTTGCAGTGGTATCCATTGGTTAGTAACGCTGAAGCCATGGGTCTTGTATGGGTTGAAGCTTATCCTTGTCTTTCAGGGGAAAGGGAAGGAGTATATTTGGAAATGGTCAACATTGTTCCCCAAAGTATCAATATTTAATTTTAATAAATGAACTGAACCTACTTGAAAATATTGCTGTTGTTTTACATGAAATTGTTGATTAAAAGGGTTTAGGGTACAAGAGATACATGAAGGAATTCACTGCACTGCACATGAACAAACAAAAAATTAGCCAGGTATTTTTTGTCACCTTGACAATGGGGATTTATCTGATGGCGAACATGTCTACAAAAATAAGGCACCATGACTCTAACATGATAATAAATTCATCTGGATAAGCAGACTTAAAAGTGATTTAGTATACACTAGAAAAGTGAGAACATTTAGAAATGAGAATTGATTTTATTCTCATATATTTGTTATTATTATAATTAAGTAGATTTAAAATTTTGTGTTCTAGAAACTTGACTATCTTACTGTGTTTCATTTTATTTCAAGAACTTCTACCTATTTATAGAACTTATATCATATTGACATAATATGTAATATGTTATTACAGAATTACATCTATTAATATAACAGGGCCACCAGTTGTCTGCAGCACTGTCATACTTGAGGTGTCTTGTGGTGATGCTGGAAACTATGCCACCAGTAATTTAAATCGCAGCAGAATCATGAATGATGAGCAGATTTCAGTTGAACTTCCATACTAAGACAAACTAGGAAGAAGAAGGGGTGGAGCAGTTCTGCAAGGTTGTAGTTATTAAGTGCCATTGAGTTGGTTCCGGCCCATAGCGAACCTGTATAAAGTTTTAGAGGAGTGGCTGGTGACCTTGAACTGCCGGCCTTATGGTTCAAGCCAATGTTGCAGTCCAGTGCATTGACACACAGCGCCACACCAGGAATTCTCTGTAAGGAGTCCTCTGTAAGATTAGCCACGGAAAATCTTATGAATCACAGTGGAACATTTTCGGATACAGTGTCAGCCAGAAAATGAGCCCTTAGGTGGGAAGGACCCCAAAATATGGGGAAGAGCTGTCTCCTTAAAGTAGAATTGATTTTAATGATGTGGATGGAGTAAAACTTTCAAGACCTTCATTTGCTGATCAGGCATGACTTAAAATGAGAAGAAATAGCTGCCCACACATCTATTACAAACTGAAATATGAAATGTAAAGAGTATGGATCTAGAAAATTGGAAATTCCCAAAAATGTAATGGAATGCAAAAGGATCTGTATCTTAGGCAATAATGAGCTGAAATGAACTGGTACTGGGCATTTTGAATTTGACAATCATATGGCTTACCATGCCAGGAATGAAAAATTGAAGAGAAATGGCATTATGTTTATTGTCAAAAAAGCATTTGAAGATGTATCTTTTTCATTTTAGAAATTCTTTTATCGTAAATTGAGTGAAGATTTACAGAGGAGATCACCAGTTTTGCATTCAGCAAATCTTACCTTTGGCTTAGTCTCAATTATTGCATGTAACAAGAGTTACTAGTTATCCCACTTCTTCCTTGTGGTTTTTATTTCCATTCTACCATCATTCCTAAGCCTTCTGAAGTTTGTTTTGGGTAAGTGTTTCCCTTTCTATCTTGAATGGTTGACCATTCTCTGGTGAGCATACCATATTAGTGTTGCTCTCCTCTCTATATACCCATCTACAGCTTGACTGAAAATTGGACCATGGGGCTGAGTTCTGTTCCAGACCTGATGGGTAGTTGAGGGTTCCTCCAGTCTCTTTCTGATCAGTAAACCTGTTTTTTTTTAAATATAATCTTGAATTTTGTTCTACATTTCCTCCTAGTCTACCCAAGAACTTTAAATGTGATACCTTTCAGAGCAGTTGGCAGTGATAGCCAGGCACCATCTAGTTCTGCATTCAAAAATGTAGAGACCGATGGTCACATGTTCCATTACTTTATTGGAATAATTGATTTGAAGTACCTTCAATTTTCTTCACTCTTCTTTTTTTTGCATATGGAGAGACCAATAGTTGTGCCTTAGATGGCTATTCATGAGTCATTAAGATCCCAATTGCTACTCACTGGAGAAGGATGGAAGACATTGTATTTGTGCAATGCTTATGTCAATTGACCATTGATCCCCTGAGACTATGGTCTTGAGCCCCCAGACTCAGAAATTCATTGCCTCAAGGTGTTTGGGAATGTCTAAGAACTTTTCATAATTTTGTCCCCTGTCCTGGTGTGGTGTTGTAAGACGAGCATTGGACTGCTAACTGCAAGGTCGATAGTTCAATCCCACAGCTGCTCCTGGGAAAACCTATACAGGGTCACTATGAGTCAGAATCAACTCAACAGCACTTAAGAACAACATCATGCTCTGCCATATTCATAGGTATGTTTGCAGCAAAGAAAAATACCCATGTGCAAATATTCTCTATCAAATTTCTATATATTTGTGGGTATACTCTCTTTCATACCTGTTCAGCCTATGTATCTATCCATAGAACCCAGTCATTGCAATGTTGTGTATATAGCAGGGTTTATCACTGTTTTCCTTAACTCTTGTATTCCTTCCTGTATTTTCAGTTGTCTTCATCAATCCTCTGCCAATCTACTTCTTGTTTTATATTGCCTTTCTAATTGCCCAGATTAACACATGTCTACCTTCTAGTCAGTGAATTACTCTCCCTTCCCTCCCATCCCTGGTAACCACCGAAGAATTTTTCTTTTAGCATGAAAATATTTTCTTGAGTTTTACAGTAGTGGTCTCATACAATGTATGTCATATTGCTATTGACTGACTTAACACAGTAAAATGTCCCTCAGGCTCAACCATGCTGTGAGGTGGTATGCAGATTCATTATTATTCTTCAACATTGTGTAGTGTTCCATTGTGTGTATGTACCAAACATGGTTTCTCCATTGATGGGCATTTTGGCTGTCCCATCTTTTTGTTGTTGTGAGTCGTGTTGCGATGAACATGGGTATGCATGTATCTACTTATATCATGGCCCTTATTTCTTGAGAATCTATATCAAGTAGAGGGATTAATACGTCATATAGTACTCCTGTTTCCAACTTTTTGAGGAAGTGCCAAACTGTTTTCCACAGTGGTTGCACCATTTTTCAGTTGCACCAGCAGTATAGGAGGGTCCCAGTATCTCCACACCCTCACCAGCATTTGTTGTGTTCTGTTATTTTGAAATTTGCTATTAATGCTGGGTAAGATGATATCTCATTGTTGTTTTGATTTACATCTCTCTAATGGCTAATGCCACCACTCTTCTGTCAGTTTTTCATACTGTGGTGGCTTGCATGTTGCTGTGATGCTAGAAGCTATGCTACTGGTATTTTAAATACCAACAGAGTCACACAAGTTGGACAGGTTTCAGCAGAAGTTCCAGACTAAGACAGATTAGAAAGAAGTAGAATCAGACTATTTTTGAAAACATGAAAAGAATCAGAACACTGTCAGATATAGCACTGGGAGGTGAAAACTTTTTGAACAGCCCCAGAATATTGCCAGATATAGTGCTGGAAGATGAGGCCCTCAAGTTAGAAGACAATCAGTTGTAACTGGGGAAGAGATGCCTCCTCAAAGTAGAATTGACCATGATGAAGCAAATGGAGTAATGTTTTCAGGACCTTTATTTGCTGATGGGCCACAACTCAAAATGAGGAGAAATGGCTGCAAACATCCATTAGTAATCAGAACATGGAATGCACGAATCAAGGAAAATTGGAAGTTGTCAAAAATGAAATGAAATCATAATGATCAATATCCTAGGCATTATTGTTGTTGTTGTTAAGTGCCATCGAGTCAATTCTGACCCATAGTGACCTTGTATAGGGTTTCCAAGGAGAAGGATTGGCTGGTGAGCTTGAACTGCCAACCTTGCAGTTCAAACGGCTTTGCAGTCTGGCGCATTCACCCAAGTGACCTGAAATGGACTGGAATAGCCATTTTGAATCTGGCAATCATATGGCTTACTCTGCTTGGAACGACAAATTGAAGAGGAATGGCATTGCATTCCTTGCTAAAAAAAAAGTATTTCTTTAAGACAAAAGTACAAAGCTGTCTCTGATAGGATAATATCCTTACATTTATAAGGAAGATCAGTTAATACCATATTATTCAAATTTATGCATCAACCACTAAAGCCAGTGATAATGAAAATAGAAAAATTCTATCAACATCTTCAGTCTGAAATTGATCAAACATGCAATCAAGATGTAGTGATAATTACTGGTGAGTGGAATGTGAAGATTGGAAACAAAGGGATCAGTAGTTGTGAAATATGGCCTTCATGATAGAAATGATGCTGGAGATCACATGATAGAATTTTGTAAGGCAAGACTAATGACTTATTCAGACTCCTGATGTGGAGCTATAGGATCAGCACTGGACTGTTAATCACCAGGTTGGCAGTTCAAGCCCATCAGCTGCTCTTTGGAAACCCTACACAGGGTTGCTATAAGACAGAACTGACTCAATAGCACTTAACAACAATAATAATGACAATGGCTTATTGATTGCAAATACTTGTTTTAAACAACATAAAAGGTGTTTATATATATGGACTTCACCACATAGACTATTCAAGAATCAAATGGACTAAATCTTTGGAAAGAAACAGTGGAAAAGTTCAATATCAGCAGCAAAAAAAGGTCAGGGATCGACTGGAAAACAGATAATCAATTGTTCATATGCATTGCTAAAGTAATATCCAAACTGAGGCTGAAGAAAATTAAAACAAATCCACAAAAGCCAAAATATGACTTTGGGCATATCTCACCAGAGTTTAGAGACCTTTTCAAGAACAGACTTGATGTATTAGACACTACTGATAGAACAACAGGAGAGATGTGTTATGACACCAAAAATATCATAGAGGAAAATTGGGCCAAGGTATTAAAAACAAAAAGTCAACAAAAAGACAGGAAAGAAAGAAAAAACAAGAGACTCTGAAATTTGCTTCATAACAACCAGATGCTAAAAGGAATAGAAGAAATAAGGAAAACAAAACAAAACAAAAACTGAACAGAAATTTTCAAATGGCAGCTCAAAAAGAAAAAGAAAAATATTTTAATGAAATGTGGAAACGCTTGGAGTGAGAAAACAAAAAGGGAATAACACATTCAACATTTAGCAAACTGAAAGAACTGAAGGAAAAATTAAAGCAGTATTGCAGTGTTGCAATATTGAAGGGTACCATGGGACTTCATTCTTGGATGAATGATCACCACTCATGGAAGCAGTAGTCAAGAAATCAAATGACGTATTGCATTAGGCAAATCTGCTGCACCAGACCATTTGAAGTGTTGAAGAGCAAAGATGTCAGCTTGAGGACTAAGGTACACCTGACCCAAGTCATGGTATTTTCAAAAACCTCATGGTATTTTCACCATGTGAAAACTGGACAGTGAGTAAGGAAGACCATAGAAGAATTGATGCTTTTGAGTTATGGTGTTGGAGGAGAATATTGAAAGTGCCATGGGCTGCCTAAAGAACCAACAGATCTGTGTTAGAAGAAGTGCAGCCATAGTGCTCCTTGGAGGGCAGGATGGCCAAATTTCGTCTCTCATACTTCGGACATATTGTCAGGAGGGACCAGTCACTGGAGAAGGGTATCATGTTTGGTAAAGTGGAGGGTCAGAGAAAAAGAGGATAACCCCCAGCGAGATGGATTGGCAAAGTAGCAGCATCAATGGGCTCAAGCGTGGCAACAATTGTGAGGTTGTCCCAGGACCGGGCAGTATTTCGTTCTGTTGTGCATAGGGTCATTATGAGTTGGTACTGACTCAATGGCACCTAACAACAACAACAACAATGGGAAAAATATTGAATGATGCAGAAAGCATAAAAAGAAGATGGAAGGTATATACAGAGACATTGTACCAAAAAGAAATGGTCAATATTCGACCATTTCAAGAGGTATCATGTCTTCAAAACTCTATGGTACTGAAGGAAGAAATCCTGCACTGAAGTTATTGGTGAAAAACAATGCTCCAGGAATTGTCAGAATATAAATTGAAACCTTTCAACAAACTGATGCAGCTCTGGAGGTGCCCACTCATCTATGCTATGAAATTTGGAAGACAGCTACCTGGCATAATGATTGGAAGAGATCCATATTGGTGCCCATTCCAGAGAGGTGACCCAGTAGGATGCAGGAATCATCAAACAATATCATTAACATCACATAAAATATTGCTGAAGATAATTAAAAACGACTGCAACAGTACATGGATAGAGATCTGCCAGAAATTCAAACTCAATTCAGAAGAGCACATGGCATTAGGGATACCATCTGACATCAGATGGATCTTGGCAAGTGGTTCTCTAATACCAGAAAGATGTTTACGTGTACTTTATTGACTATACAAAGGCTTTCAACTGTGTGGAATATTACTAACTGTTGATAACATTGGGAAGAGTGGGTATTCTATAACATGTAATTGTGCTCATGAGGAACCTGTACATAGATCAAAAGGAAGTCATTCGAACAAAACAAGGAGATATTGAATCATTTAAAATCAGGAAAGGTGCATGCTAAGGTTGTATTCTCCACTCTACTTATTCAATCTATATGTTAGATTATATGAAGAAGAATGTGGCATCAGGATTGGAGGAAGACTCATTAACAACCTGGGATATGCAGATAATACAACCTAGCTTCCTGAAAGTGAAGAGGATTTAAAACACTTATGGATGAAAATCAAAGACCACAGCCTTCAGTGCGGATTGTACCTCAGCGTAAATAACAAACATCTTCACAAAGGTACCAATAAATAACATCATGATAAATGGAAAAAAGGTTGAAGTTATCAAAGATACTATTTTGCTTGGATTCACAATCAAGACATCAAACAATGTATTGCATTAGGCAAATCTGCTGCACAAGACTTCTTTAAAGTGTTCAACGGCAAGGATAACAATTTGAAAACTAAGGTATACCTGACTTAAGCAAATGGTATTTTCAATTTCATATGCATGTCAAAGCTGAACAATGACTTAGGAAGACTGTAGAAGAATTTGAGTTACAGTGTTGGAGAAGAATATAAAAAGTACCATGGATTGCAAGGAGAACAAACAAATCTGTGTTGGAAGAAGATCAGCCAGCATTATCCTTAGAAACAAGGGTAGTGAGATTTCATCTCTCTTAATTTGGACATGTTATCAGGAGTGACCAGTCCCTGGTGAAGGAAATTATGCATGTTAAAGTGGAGCGTCAATGAGAAACAGGAAAATCCCCAACAAGATGGCTTAGCACTGTGACAGCAGCAACAACAGTCATGAGGAAGACGCAGGATCCGGCAGTATATTGCTCCATTATGTATAGGGATGCTATCAGTTGAAACCGACTTGACACAAGTAAGAACACCAACAATGGTTAGTGATCATGACTATGTCCGCATATGTTTGTTGTCCATCTGAATGACTTCTTTGATAAAGTATCTGTTTATGTTCTCTGCCCATTTTTAAATTGAATTATTTGTCTGAGGTTTTCTTTAAATGTTAGCGATTAGTCCCTTGTCTGATATGTCTCTATAGATTTTTTTTTTTTGCCCTGTCTGTGTTCTGTCTTTTACTCTTTTGGTGAAATCTTTTGGTGCACGTAACTATGCAACTTTTAGGAGGGTCCAATCATCTATTTTGTGTTCTTCATGAATCAGATTTTCTATACTTGTCCCTACCTTTTCATTGACAGTCATTATATGTCTAAGTTTTACATTTAGGTTTTTAAATCCATGTGAAATTTGTTTTTGTACATAGTGTGAGTTGTAGGTCTTGTTTATTTTTTCTGCAAATGAATTTCCAGTTTTGCCAGCACCATTTGTTGAAGAGGCCTTTTTTTTCCTCATCTAATAAGTTTTGATCTTTTATCAAAGATCAACTGACTGTATGTGGATGGATTAATTTCTGGGGTCTCAATTCTGTTTCATTGATCGGTATGTCTTTCACAGTACCAGTACTAGGCTGCTTGGACCACTGTGACTGTATTGTATGTTTTGAGTTCAGGAAGTGAGAGGCCCCCTACTTAATTCTTCTTCTTTAGTACTGATTTCTATATCCATGATCACTTTTTTTCCATATAAAGTAAGCGATCAGTGTTTTCATCTCTTAAAGAATCATGTTGGAATCTGGACTGGGATTACATTATATTTATAGATTGCTTTGAGTAGTGTTGACATTTTCACAATGTTATACACACCAACCACTCAAGTCAGTGATGATGAAATTGAAGAACTCTACCAACTTCTTCAGTATAAAATTGATCAAACATGAAATCAGGAAGCTTTGATAATTAATGGTGATTGGAAAAGAAAAGTTGGAAACAAAAAGGAAGGATCATTGTTGGAAAACATAGCCTTTGCAACAGAAATGATGCTGGAGATTGCATGATAGAATTTTGCAAGACCAATGACTTATTCGTGGCAAATTCTCCTTTTCAACAGCATAAACAGCAACTACACATTTGGGCCTTACCAGATAGAAATACACAGGAATTAAATCACTATGATTGGAGAAACTCAATATAATCAGTCAAACAAAGACAGGGAACAACTATAGAACAGACCATCAGTTGTTCTTATGTGAGTTCAGACTGAAATTGAAGAAAATTAAACAAAGTAAACAATGTCAATATATGATCTTGAGTATATCCCACATGAATTAAGAGACCATCTCAAGAATAGATTTGACATATTGAAAACTAATGACTGAAGACAAATCGAGTTGTGGGATACCATAAATCATATTATACATGAAGAAACATAAGGTCATTAAAAATACAGGAAAGAAAGGCAAGATCAAAATGAATGTCTGAGCTGGATCTTTCTAAATCAACTGAAAGAAATGATGACATAAAGGAGCTGAAGAGAAAATTTAAAAGGGCAACTTGAAAAGGACAAATTAAAGTATTATAATGAAATGTGCAAAGATACAGAATTAGGAAAACAAAAGATAAGAAAGAGCATGTTCAGTATTTCCAAAGTTGAAAGAACTAAGGAAAAATTTCAAGCCTTGATTTACAATATCAAGGATTCTCTGGGGAAAACATTTAATGATTCTGGGAATATCAAAAGATGATGGAAGGAATACACAGAGTAACAGTACCAAAAAGAATTGATAAATGTTCAACTGTTTCATGAGGTAGCAATAATTAAGAACTAATATTATGGAAAGATATCCAAGCTGAACTGAAAGTGTTGGCAAAAAAAAAAAAAAAAAAAACCAACGTTCCAGAATTGATGGAATAAAAATGGAAATGATTCAACAAACGGATGCAGTGCTGGAGGTGCTTACTCATCTATGCGAAGTAATTGGAAGATAGCTACCTGATCAACCAGTTGGAAGAGTTTCATATTTGTGTCCATTCCAAAGAAAGGTGATCCAATGAAATGCAGAAATCACCCAATAATATTATTAATGTCACATGCAAGTACATTTTTGCAGTTGACAATTACAAAACGGTTGCAGCAGTACATTGACAGGGAACTGCCAGAAATTCAAGCTAGATTCAAAATATGGTGTGGAACAAGGCATGTCATTACTGACTGACATCGGATGGATCTTGATTGAAAGCAGAGAATCTCAGAAAGATGTGTTTTATTGACTATGCAAAGGTATTTGATTGTGTAGGTCACACAAACTGTGGATAGCATTGGGAGAATAGGAATTCTAGAACACGTAATTGTGTTCATAGGAAACTAGTACACTGGCCAACGGTTGTATCCTATAAGTTTATTTATCCAATCTGTATGCTGAGCAAATAATCCAGGAAGCTGGATTCTATGAAGAAAAATACAATATCTGGATTGTAAACTGTTCATTAACAACCTGTGATACAAAGATGACACAACCTTGCTTGCTGGAAATGAAGATGACTTAAAATACTGAAGATCAAAGAGTACAAACTTCAGTATAGATTACATCTCAGTGTAAAGAAAACAAAAATCCTCTCAACAGGACAAATAAATCATATCATGACAAATGTACAGACGATTGAAGTTGTCAAGGATTTCACTGCATATGGAGTCACAATCAATGCTCACAGAAACAGCAGTCAAGATATCAATCTACATATTCCACTGGGCAAATCTGCTGCAAATGACTTCTCTAAAGAGAGCAAAGGAGTCCTAGTGTGGCATTGCAGGATAATGCACTAGACCACAAGATCAATTTGAACCACAACGTTGGTGGTTCAGACTCACCAGCAGCTCCTTGGAAAAGCTTTACAGGGTTGCTATGAGTCAGAACTGATTAGTCAGTACTTAACAACAACAACAACAACAACAACAACAACAACAACAACAAAGAGAGCAATGACGTCACTTGGGGGACTAACATGTACCTGGCCCCAGCCATGGTATTTTCAATCATTTCATATACTAGTGAAGTTTGGAGAAGAATTGATGCATTTGAGTTAAGTGTTGGCAAAGAATATTGTATATATCATGGACTGCAATAAAAAAGAACAGATCTATTTTGTAAGTGATGATGGCCAGACTTCATATCATGTACTTTGGTCATGCTTTCAAGAGGGACCAGTCTCTGGAAAAAGACATCATGTTTGGTAATGTGAAGGATCAGTGAAAAAGAGGAAGTCCCTCAATGAGATGAGTTGACACAGTGGCTGCAGCAATGGACTCAAATATAACAATTGTTCCGATGGCGCTGGACTGGACAGTGTTTCATTCTGTTATACAAAGGGGTGCTATAAGTCAGAGTGGACAGATTGGTACCTAACAACAACTAACAACAACATAATATTTATTTATTCATATGTGCTATAATATGTATTAGGAGTCCTGGTGTGGCGCTGAGGGTTAATGCACCAGGCTGCAAAGCCATTTGAACTGCAAGGTCGGTGGTTCAAGCTCACCAGCTGTTCCTCAGAAACCCTATACAGAGTCGCTATGGCTTGGAAACGGCTCAACAGCACTTAACAACAACAACAATAATATGTATTTATTCATATGTGCTCTAGGAGTCCTGGTGTGGTGTTATGGGCTAATGCAATGGATTGCAGAGTCAACTTGAACCACAAGGTCGTAGGTTCAAGTTTATCAGCTGTTTGTTGGAAACCCTATCCAGGGTTGCTATGGGTTGGAACCAACTCGACAGCTATATTATAACATTAAAATTCAATAGTTATTTCTATTACTAGTATAATCAAAACAATTAAACTTTTCTGTTATTGTATTATGTGACCTCAAGTCAGTTACAACTCATAGTTACGCTGTGTAGGGTTTGAGGGGCAGTTGGTGGGTTTGAACCACTCACTTTATGGTTAGCAGTCCAGTGCTTAACCTACAGCACCACACCAGGACCCCGTTATAATGTTTACATTATATTATATATAATATTTGGAGCCCAGGTAGCGTAGTGAATTACTAGCTGAGCTGCTAACTACAAGCCAGCACTTCAAATCTACCAGTAGTTAATAGGGAGAAAGAAAAGGCTTTATTCCCCCATAAAGATTTACAGTCTCAGAAATCCTATGCAGTGTCACTGTGAATTGGAACTGACTCAATGGTACTTAACAACAACATATACATATCAGTCTTCTCCATGTCACATGAACATTCTCAACTGTTCTTATTTCATTCTCTTGTGTGTCTACATGCTTCTATTTTGAGGATACAGATTGTGCCTATGTTTTCTGGTTTGGTATTTTGCATATAATGAATTGTTGTTGTTGTTAAGTGCCATTGAGTTGGTTCTGACTCATAGCGACCCTGTACAGTGTTCCGGAGGAGTGGCTGGTGAGCTTGAACCACTGACATTGTGGTTCAAACAGACCTTGCAGTCTAGTGCATTAACCCGCAGCACCACACCAACTCTACAACCTATCTGCTAGTTATTGTAAATAAATGAATATTGAGTTTGCTAATAAAATGTAAAGTTATAGGGATTCAATCTTACTCATCTTCAGTGTTGTACTTGCCCTAATTCAATTTTCTATTATTTATTCTTATTTTACTTTTAAATATCCATTAATCTTAACCTTTACACATTGGGGTGTTTTCTCAGATGTGTATTTTCTTCTAAGTTTCCAGTCAGCGCAAAATTATAGGATTGCTGGAAAATGAATGCTTTGATTATTTTGGGGCCTGATCATTTTAAGAAGGGATTTTTAATTCCAAAATCCAGTTTGGCCAAGACTAGAGACACATTTTATGGCTTATTGGAATCTCAAAAATTCCCACAAAGAGATCGGTGCTTGAGAATGATGTAGAACCAAGAGCAGAAGTCTTGGACCAGGAGTTGCTTTATCACCAGAGAAACAGCTTCTAAAACAGTGGCGGTCCATGGAGAGCTGCTGATGACCATTGTGTCATAGTCCCTGTTCTAACTTCTCATTGACAGAGAGCTGGCCCATGTCTCAGCTATATCAGGAAATATGTTTTTGACATTTGAGAGATGAGAAAAGAGCCAGGAAGGAGACTTTGGGACATTTTAAATGATTACACAACTTAAGCCAGATTCTTATTCTATAGAAATCGTCACTTGAGCTATAAGTATGAAAATCTGGCTCCACAGTTTTATATTCTCTAAAGAGCTTAACATTTCTTCTTATTTTATCCAGCAACAATAATGTGATTCACCTGCATTTAGTGTTAGGAAGTGAATACTTAATGGAATTAAGTGACTGCGGCTGTATGCTGTGATAAAGCTTTCAATAATCATAAAATACTTCATAATTTTTTCTTTTGTAAACACTTTGGCTAATCTAAAAGACAGACTGTATCTTTATCACTTTATCTCTAGATTCAATATAGTGTGACAGAATAAAATATTAAATTATAACTCTATTGAGGTTGGGTATTATTTTAAATGTAATTTTGTATTTATTTTAGAAGTTAAATCTTCTTTATAATTAGAGCAGGCTATTGTGCATTTGGTTTTGTGCCATGATTTCTGCTTCTTACTCAGTGAAGGGTTATGGGATTAGTACATGTAATTCATCTTGCTCTCTCTTCATGCTCTGTGCTAAAGATATAAACAAGGCGGGTGCGCTGATTCAAAGAAAGCATTTTGTCAAGAGTACTGTACCAGCTCTGCCCCACATGGGCTAGACACAATCTTGGCCGACAATACCAGGCATTCTTATCTAACAACACATGAAAGCAACATGCGATATATGATTCTATAAATTCAACAAAAATTGACTGAAATTAATTGAATTCATACTATGTAGTTTTATATACAACAAAATTCAGCTTATAGGGTTAAAAAATAAAAAGACTGTTGTTCAATACTCATTCATTGCTGCATTGCTGATGGAGTACATGGTCACACAAGGCCCCCTTCATTTATTCCCCTTTTAAGGGTCTTCACTTCCATAATCTATATTGTCACACACATTTCATAGACTCCTATCCTACTAGCTACTTTCTTGAACCTGGTCACATAGTTATGTGTGACCACATAGTCAATGTTTCATTGACTAGCACTTTGTTTATGTCTACAATTGTTTAAAAATGCCACCTGTAAAGCATTGAGATGTTGCTCCTGTACTTCTATGGCTCTAGTTATTTTTCTCCTATTAAATATGGCATAAACAAGGCAATTTTGGGGAAATAGATTTTTTTTAGTGTGAGTGATTCTGCCAAAACTTAGCAAAGATCTACTACTTAAAAAAGATCTTCTGCAACTAGGTTAAGTGAGGTTTTGTTGCCCTTTGCCAAATTAGTCACAGAAAAGTTGGATTCTTATTTTAATACCTGGTAGATCATTTATCTTTTATATTACTCATACACTTTTATTTCTCAGAGTGTCTTCTGCAGTTTAGTACTGAATCTATGAAGCTACAGTTGATGTTAAGTGCTGTTGAGTCGGCTATGACTCAAAGCAACCCTGTGAGAAAAGAACGAAACACCGTCCCGTCGTGTGCCATCTTTGCGATTGCTATTATATTTGAGCCCATTGTTTCAGTCATTGTGCCAATCCATCTTGTTGGGGTCTTCCTCTTTTTCTCTGACCTTCTACTTTGCCAAGTATGATGCTATTTTCCAGGGACTAGTCCCTCCTGATTGTTGTTGTTGTTGTTACTGAAGTTTGTCAAGTTGGTTCCAACCCATAGCAACTCTGTTTAGGGCTTTTCAGGACTGGCTGATGAGCTTGAACTGCTGACCTTGTGGTTCAAACTGACTTTGCAGTCCAGTGCATTAACCCACAGCACCAGGACTCCAGTCCCTCCTGGTAGTGTGTCCAAAGTATGGAGATGCAGTGACATTACAGGTATTACATTTATTCTACTTTCTAGATGGTGATAGGCTAGGAGAGTGGGACCTGTTTCATACTTTCTTAAAGATTATTGTCATTTGCCTGAAGGATAACAGTGGGTTAAAATATCAGCTACTTTTTTTGTACCCTGGAGATGTATATATATATATATAGTAGCATAGTGATTATGAATCGGACTGTGAGCCACAAGGTCAGCAGTTCGAAACTACCAGCTGTTCCACCAGAGAAAGATGAGGCTTTCTGCTCCCATAAAGATTTACAGTCTTGGAAATCCTGTATAGGGTCATTATGAGTCTGAACTGACTCTACAGCACATAACAACAGCAACAACAACAATATATATATATGAAGTGCATAGCACATATGATACATACTAAGTCACATACAAGGGTAACTAAAAAAGTATTGCAACCTGAGTTCCAGTTCATACATGCACAGGTTTATTCCAAACAAAACACGTTTAACCATGTCTCTGCAATCAGTGGATGGCTATAGACAAGTTCTCTCAGTAATACTCTGTCTTAGTCTTGTTAGGGTCCCTTGTTGTTGTTGTTGTTGTTTAGTGCCATTGAGTCAATTCTGACTTATAGCAAATCTGTACAGGGTTTCCAAGGAGCGGCTGGTGAGTTTGAACCACTGACCTTGTTGTTCAAACCAACCTTATGGTCCAGTGCTGCATCCCAAAGGGTCCAATCAAAACAGTGGATTCCAAGGGAATCTGCTGAGCGAGTTAAATTCAAGGCAGAGAGGTCAGCTCAGAAGGTTATGGTGATTGGTTTGGGGGTTTTTGAGGGGTAAACTTGGTAGATTTTCTTGAAAGACACAGGACAACCATTGGGGATTATTATGAAGTTTTAGGAAAATTGAAGATGCATTGGTAAGTAAAAATCATGGAAGTTGCTCTGTGGAAAATTTCCTCCATCATCTGCTTGCTCATTCTCTAAGGGTAGCAAGGGCTACCTGACTAGAATTTCAGTGGGAAACCTTTCTTAAGACACTATTCACCCCTTATCTGGCCCCATCAGGCTTCTTTTTGTTCCCAATACTCAAGCAACCTTTCAAAGGACCATGATTTGAACCCCTCAAGGATACCCAAGCTGCCCTTTCACACGGTGTAAATTGAAGAGCAGGAATTCTTCATGGAAGGGTTAGAGAGATAGAAACACTGCCTTCAGTGTATAGACCAAGATGGAGAATAAATTGAAAAATGAGAGCTTCACATTTTGATATTTTCTAAAAAGATTTTTATGATTTTTGCAGCAATGCTTTTTGACTTACATTTATATAATTGTCAGATGTCATTACTGTTGTTATTATTATTCTTTTTGGGACTCCAATGAGCTTACAGTGTAGTAACCAGAAAGATTGTATTTCCCCTGAAAATAGACTTACAGAAGAACTCAGGGAAGCAGTTCAACTTCTGAAACCTCTACATAATGATAAAACCGTATACAGGGTCATTATGGGTAGGAAAGGACTCGATGGTACTTAACAACAACATAATGATAAGGAACTTCTGACTAAAACATTTCCTCTATTTAATGCCTAAAAAACACTTTCTCATTTTGCTTAATAAAAAGTTTTCTCACTGAATGTTTTTAGATGAAGCTTGAGTTTTTGAAGCTCCAAAAGTGGTTGAAGATGGGCTATGTGCCTGTTGTAGGTGACTATCTCTAACCCAGGTATAAAAGAAGGTAATGTTTAACGGATAAAGGAAAAACGGCATTAATGGACTGACCTTAAGGTTTTATTTGAGTCAGTGGCAACTTGAAAGGGTTATAGGAGACATCACTAGTACAGGTCTTATTCAGAGTCTGAAGATCTAAGGCTTATTCCTAGTTTGAGCTTTCTGTCATTCATTTAACATTTATTTCTTCTCCCTTAAAAAAGGAGGATAAAAACACTAATCCATGTCAAGAAGTGACATAGGAAAGGTTAATTAGGTAGAGATCTTGAATAGCAAGATTACCAGACAATGTGTATTTAAAAGAATACATTTTCCCCAAGTATTTGAAAAATGTTAATTTTTTCCATTTTCACCAAAGTTCTACATTGTATGCTGTTGGAGCTCATCAGTTATGCATCTTCATTTTTTTTTTTCAAATGATGAACATTATGAGGTGACAAGGTAATGAAAGCAGATAAAGCCTGCTTCTACTTAAGATTTGAAAAAAAAAAAAAAAAAAAACTTGTCTGTTTTGGTTTTGATTAGAGGTTAATAATACCCTTTAAATTTATACGTAGAGTAATAAATAACTGATATTTTTGTAGCATTTTGTTGTTTCACAAATGCTGGTACATGTTATCTTACTTAAACATCATAACAACTTTATGTGAAATTTCCTGAGGAATTTGGATTTCAGAGCAATTAAATGATATTCTCAAGGACACCCAGCTGTCAAGAGATGGAGCCAAAGTAGACCTTCTGGCTCCAAATGCAGTGGTCTTTTCAATATCCACAAAAGCCTTGTCAAAGACAAAAAGACAGTCCCTAAGACTTGCATCTGATAAACATTATGATCAACATATACTAAACAAAACCTACATAATTAAATTGATGGTAAAAATATCGGGAGACAATCCCATAATCACTTCTTCCCTCAATTACCCCACTTCTAAACCCTGTTTTGAAACTCTGAAAGGTAAAAGCACTTTTTGACTAATGTGTGCACGTGCAATATAAAAAATGAATTTGTGTGTGTGTGTGTATGTGTTTTAACTCAATGTATAATTGGTAGTTTTACTTACTGTTCTCACATATCACAAAACAAATTCTCAACTATTTTTCTGGCCAAGAAATGGAGGAGTGATTTGAATTATAACACAGCTGGCAACACTATAGCCATCATTGGCAATTAAGTCCAATTTGACATGTTTATCATTTAGTGCAAACGTGTTATCAGATCTAGTTGCCTTGATTCTTGGTATTTTATTATGCTTCATCTCTTCTGTCAATTTTCTATTATTGATTGTTAAATGCTTGATTCATTTAAATTGAAGGGGTTCTATCTATCTCATATGTTTCAAACATTGCCAATGAGTTTACCACATATATTAATTAACTGTGTTTTCTGTTAGTAGAAATGAAATGGCTTCCATGAAGTCATGTTTCCTGCACTTTGTGTTTATTCCCTTTTCTGTATCTGCCTTTAGCATTTTAAACTGTAAAAGTGCCAGTACAACAACCTTAAATGACATTTAAGGAAACACAGACTTCTAATAAATCCCAGGACTTCATGCAATGGATTTTCCTTACTGGTTTTACCCTCTATCTTTCCTGTATTTCATACACCTCTGAGTGGACAGGCAGAGCTGAGTTAGCCCCTATTAGAATGGCCGGTGCAGTGCATTGTTATTGACAATTCACCCATTGATTTTTTCTCTAGACTGTACACTCTTATAAAGAAAAGTCTATATCTTGTTAGAATTTTTACCTTGGGCTTGTAGTGTGATCTCTGGTACATATAGTCATGTTATTAAATGTTTAGTGAATAAATGAGAAAGATATTGAGTCAAGTGAACTGGGTTGGCATCTTGGCTCCACCATTTCCCGGCTGTTTGCCTTTTGCAAGATGCTCCATCATCTATGATGTGGCAGCTGTGATAATAATAGTCTCAAAGACTACTGCGTTTATTAGGCCAGGCATTTGTATGTTTTCATAAAATGTGAAATACTGGTCAATAGATAATTATACTAACAACTCAACTTTATATTCGATGAGACTTTACTTCTTATGGATATATAATGAAATATTTTTGCTTTCTTCCGGTCTGGATTATTGAACATTCAATATACCTAGTGTCTATGCTTCAGTTCTCCTTTATTATTCCCCATGCTTCTAAGACTAATCACCGAAAACCATAAAATGAAACTGTCAATCCCCCCACTTTACAGCCTTTCACAAAAGCTTCTCTGTTTTGTTCATTATACCCTCAATTTTAAACTCAGTGTTTGATATCTGTGCTAATAAGCACTTAGTAGGTATATATCCAGTCTGGAGACCTCCTAGGCCAGGATAGTAGACCCCTCATCACATATCTCCTGCCTGTCTGTCTTGTCTGCAGTCTCACTTCAGCCAGACTTACACATACATATCCAAGATTATAACCATAAAGATCAACGTGCCATACTCCATATTGACTAGGCTTTTTCACACCTCAGTGCCTTTGCATATGCTTTTCTCTTTGCCCAGAGGCAAGTGACACATGTTTATCCTTTACCTCTCTGCTTAACATTAGACTCTTCTGTGAAGTGCTTTCCTTTCACCAGGCAGAGGTTTCCTTTCTCCCACAGCACATGGCATGTAAGCATATCTACATGGTACATAGGTAATCTAAAATAATTGACACCATGCATTTTGTCATAATGATAAGCTCTTTCCATGGAGTTTGAAATGATGTATCTTTATTTCCTGCAACTCTCATGGTGTTTACTATTCCGTAGGCACTTAATTAATGTCTCTGGTATAAATTTATCACACAATTTCTATCATGATAATTTTGTAGGCAACAATGTTGTATTCTTCTACTAGAATACTTCCCTAATATTTTATTTTTTGGAGATTTCCAATTATTCTGCATGCATAGTCTTATTTCAATTTAATAAATCACCAGGTCTTTCTTCTGAGACATCTCTAGGTAGACAAACTTCCAGTATTTCAGTTAGCTACCCAAATCATCAACTATTTGAACCCCCTAGGGACTGAAATGAAATAAGAAGGGGAAAATGTACATTCTGTAAGGCTATCTGTTGGTGGGTACATGGCATGCATTGCTTCATTTAAACCTCACAACTACCAAATGAGGGAGGAATTGGCATATTATGGATATAGAAAATGACAGTCAATAAAGTTGAATAATTTGTCTGTCAAGTATATGAGATAAAAGGATATCTGACCTAGAAGCTATGATTTTATTCTGGATTTCCCCCTTTATTGGACATCATACGATGAATTAAATTAGTTATACATCTTCGTCCATGGCACATTATCAGTCATAATCAGTTAGTGTGTAGGTGGATTGGTTGGCGACTCATTTTTTTTTTTCTTTCCTTCCTCACTCCCTCCCTCTTTTCTTCCTTTTTTTCTCTTTAATCTCACCATTCCTTCTTTCTTTCATTCTTTCTTCCTTTTTCCCGAGTCTTAAGCTCTGGTAGCATAGTGGTTATGAATCGGGCTGCTAACCTTAAGGTCAGCAGTTTGAAACTACCAGCTGCCCCACGGGAGAAAGATGAGGCTTTCTGCTCCCATAAAGATATACAGCCTCAGAAACCCTGTACCGGGTCGCTTTGGGTCAGAACCGACTCGATGGCACTCAACAACAACAACAACAACAAGCTCCATAAGCACACATTCAAAATTGTCCAAGATATACTTTTATATACACAAGTATCCAAGCAAAACACATTGTGTAATTTGTGAACATATATGATAGAATTTATATTTGCTGTTGTGTGCCTTGAATTCTCTCTATATAGTGATTCTTTTATCTTGACTTTCCTAGGCTGTGATATTTATGGGATCAAATGGTCAGGTTGTGGGTTCCAAACATTGACCTTTCAGTTTGCAGCTGATCACTTAACCACTGTACAGCAGGGCTCCTTTAATTAGTATTAGGAATATATAAGACAGAAGACTAGATAGAAAAATAGATAAGTAGACAACATGCATAAGAAACAATATGAGTGAAATCACAACAGAATCAAAGGAAATTAAAAAGGATAACAGAAGCTGTGAAGAGCTGTACTCTAATAAATTTGAAAATCTATGAGAAATGGATCAATTTTTAGAAAAACACTGCCTACCTAAACTAAGAAGCTCTGGTAGTGTAGTGGTTACAAGTTGGGCTGCTAATCTGAAGGTCAGCAGTTCGAAACTACCAGCTGTTCTGCAGGAGGAAGATGAGAGTTTCTGCTCCTGTAAACCAATAACAAAAGAAGAAATTAATGAAGGCATTAAAAAAAAAAAAACAACAAAAAATTCAGGCCCAGATAGTTTATTAATGAATTTTGCCAAACATTCAGAGAAAAGCTAGCAAAAATTTTACTCAAACTATTCCAGAACATGGAAATAGATGGGAAACTCCCAAATATATTTTATGAAGTGAGAATAACCTTCATAACAAAGCCAGGTAAGTACACCACTAAAAAAGAAAATTATACTCCAATATTCCTCATGAGGAGTCCTGGTGTGGCACTGTGGGTTAATGTGCTGGGCTGCAAAGTCAGTTTGAACCTCAAGGTTGGTGATTCAAACTCACCAGCCTCTCCTCGGAAATCCTAAGGGTTGGAACCAACTTGATGGCACTTCACAACACAACAACATCCCTCATCATCGTAGATGCAAGACATTCTCAACAAAATCCTACCCCAAAGAATTCAAAATATATAAAAAATAATACATCATGACCAAGTGAGATTCATACCAGTGTTGCAAGGTTGGTCCAATATTAGAAAAACAATCAAAGTAATCCACCACATAAATAAAAAAGGAAAAGAACCACATGATCATATCAATTGATGCAGAAATGGCATTTGACAAAATCCAACATCCATTATTGATAAAAGTACTAAAGAAAATAGGAACAGAAGGGAAATTCCTCAACATAATTGAGAGCATATATATAAAACCAACAGCAATGTTACTCTCAATGGAGAGAAGCTGATAGGATTCTCTTTGTGAATAGGAACCAGACAAGGATGCCTTTTATCACCACTCCACTTCATTACTGTGTTGGAAGTATTGTTGTTGTTGTTAAGTGATTTTGAGTTGATTCCAACTCATAGACTCCTGTAAAGGGTTTCCAAGTTGTGGCTGGTGAGTTTGAACCACTGACTTTGTGGTTAAAACCAAACTTGTGATTCACTGCTTACCCTACAGTGCCATAGATGATATGATATATACATAGAAAATCTGCAAGTTCAGTGGTTCAAGATCACCAGCTGCTCCATAGAAACCCTTTACACAGGGTGACTATGGGTCAGAACTGTCTCAATGGCACTTAACAAAACAGCAACATGCATAGAAAATCCCAAAGACTCAGCATGAAGATTATTGGAACCCATCAAAAGATTAATCAGTGTGACAGGGTGTAAGATCAACACATAAAAATCCGTTGGATTCCTCTTTACTAATAAAGACAGCTCTGAAAAGGAAATTTGGAAATTAGTATAATTTACAATGGTGGTGGTGGTTATGTGCTGTGGAGTCAGTTCCAACTCACAGTGACCCTGTATAGGGATTCTGAGGCTATACATCTATCTTTACAGGAACAGAAAGCCTCATCCCATGAAACAGGTGGTAGTTTTGAACTGCTGACCTTGAGGTTAGCAGCTCAACTCATAACCACTGTGCTACCAGAGCTTCTTACCATTTACAGTTGTTGATGTTAGGTGCCATCGAGTCAGTACTGACTCACAGCGACCCTACGCACAAAAGAACGAAATACTGCCCAATCCTGGTCCAACCTCACAATTGTTGCCACACTTGAGCCCATTGATGCTGTCACTTTACCAATCCATCTTGCTGGGGGTCTTCCTCTTTTTCTCTGACCCTCTCCACCTTACCAAACATGGTATCCTTCTCCAGTGTCTGGTCCCATTTGACCAAGTTCAGATTGAAGAATGTTACCAACTTCTTCAATCTGAAATTGATCAAACATGCAATCAAGATATATTGATCATTATTTGTATTTGGAATGAAAAGTTTGGAAACAAAGAGGAAGGATCAATAGTTGGAAAATATGGTCTTGGAAATAGAAATGATGCTGGAGATCACATGATAAGATTCCGTAAAATCAATGATTTGTTTATTTCAAATACTTTGTTTAGACAGTATAAGAGACAATTATACTCATGGATCTCACTAGATGGAATACAAGAAATCAAATTAACTACACCTGTGGAAAGAGATGGTGGAGAAACTCCATATCATCAACCAAAACAAGGCCAGGGACAGATTGTGGAATCGACCATAAATTGCTCATATGCAAATTCAGGATGAAGCTGAAGAAAATGAAAACAAGTCCACGAGAGTCAAAATATGACCTTGAATATATCTGACGTGAATTTAGAGATCATCTGAAGAACAGATTTGATACATTAAATACTAAAGACCAAAGACCAGAAAAGTTGTGGGATGACATCAAGAATATCATCAGGAAGAAAACAAACAGTCATTAAGAAGACAAGAAAGAAGGAAAAGATCAAAATGGATGTCAGAAGAGAGACCATTTACAATTGTTGTCGTTAGGTGCCATCGAGTCGGTACCGAGTCATAGTGACCCTATGCACAACTGAATGAAACACTGCCCAGTCCTGGACCAGCATTACAATTATTGCAGCTCTTGGGCCCATTGATGTTGCCATTTTCCAATCCATCTTGCTGGGGGTCTTCCTCTTTTTCTCTGACCTTCCACCTTACCAAACATGATATCCTTCTCCAGTGACTGGTCCCTCCTGACAATATGTCCGAAGTATGAGAGACGAAGTTTGACGATCCTGGCCTCCAAGGAGCACTCTGGCTGCATTTCTTCCTACACAGATTTGTTGGTTCTATTGGCAGCCCATGGCATTTTCAAAATTCTCCCCCAACACCATAACTCAAAAGCATCAATTCTTCTCTGATCTCCCTTATTCACTGTCCAGCTTTCGCATGCATATGAGGTTATTGAAAATACCATGGCTTGGGTCAGGCTCACATTAGTCCTAAAGCTGACATCTTTGCTCTTCAACACTTTAAAAAGGTCTTGTGCAGCAGATTTGCCTAATGCAATATGTTGCTTGATTTCTTGATTGCCGCTTCCATGAGTGTTGATGGTTGATCCAAGAAGAATGAAGTCCTTGACAACTTCAATCTTTTCTCTGTTGATAACAATGTTGTTTATTGATCAAGTGGTGGTGAGGATTTTTATTTTATTTACATTGATATGCAATCCATACCGACTGTGCTCTTTGATCTTCATCAGTAATACTTTAAGTCCTCTTCACTTTCAGTAAGCAAGCTTGTATCATCTGTATTTTGCAGGTTGTTAATGAGTCTTCCTCCAAAGCTGATGTCACGTTTTTCTTCATATAAGCCAGCTTCTCAGATTATTTGTTCAGCATACAGTTTGACTAAGTATGGTGAAATAATACAACCTTGTCACACACCTCTCTTAATTTTAAACCATTCAGCATTCCCATGTTCTGTTCGAACAACTGCCTCTTGGATCCATGTACAGATTCCTCATGAGCACAATTAAGTGTTCATGGATACTAATACTTCACAATGTTGTCCATAGCTTGTCACGACCCACACAATTGAAAGCCTTTGTATAGTCAATAAAGCACAAGTAAACATCTTTCTGATATTCTCTGCTTTCAGCCAAAATCTATTAGACATCAGCAATGATATCCCTCGTTCCATGTACTCTTCGAATCTGGCTTGAATCTCTGGAAGTTCTCTTTCAATATATGCTTGCAGCCATTTCTGTATTACCTTTAGTAAACCTTTACTTGCATGGGGTATCAAAGATATTGTCCAATGATTTCCACATTCATTGGGTCACAAATTTAGGTATCTTCTAATCAGTTGACAATATATATAGTTATCTTCCAAATTTCTTGACATTGATGAGTGAGTGTCTCCTGTGCCGCCTCACTTTCTTGAAAGATTTCAATTTTTATTCCATCAGTTCCTGGTGCCTTGTTCTTTGCCAATTCCTTCAATGAACCATGGACTTCCTCCTTCAGTATCATTGGCTCTTGATCATATGCTACCTCTTGAAACTGTTGAATACCAATCATTTTCTTCTGTTACAGTTACTCTGTGTATTCCTTCCATCTTCTCTTGATGCATTCTGCATCATTTAATAATTTGCCCAGAGAATCCTTCAATAAGGAAAGTCGAGGTTTAAATTTTTCCTTTAGTTCTTCCTGCTTGAGAAATGCTGAGCATATTCTTCACTTTTGGTTTTCTGACTCCAGATGTTTGCACATTTCACTGTATTATTTGACTTTGAAATTTTCTGTTCAGCTCTGTGCCTCCTCATTTTTTCCATTTTCTTTAGCATCTCTACACTGGAAAGCAAGTTTCAGTGCCTCTTCTGACATCTATTTTGATCTATTTTGATCTTCTTTCTTGTCTTCTTAATGACTTTTTGCTTTCTTCATGTATGATGTTCTTGATGTCATCCCAACGTTTGTATTCCAAGCACCAGTAATGATCAATACGTCTTGATTGCATGTTTGATCAGTTTCACATTGAAGAAGTTGGTAGAATTCTTCTATTTCATCCTCACTGGCTTTAGTGGCTGGTGCATAAATTTGAATAATGGTAGTATTAACTGTTTTTCCCTATAGGCTCATGGATATTTTCCTCAAAATGAAATACTTGGGAATAAATCTAACTGAGGAGTATTGGGGGGCACCTATGCAAAGAGAGCAACAAAACACTATTAGAATAAACCAAACAACATTTAAAAATGGGAGAATATACCATTTTCAAGGATAGGAAGACTTAACATTTTGAAAAAATCAGTGCTACCCAAAGCAATGTTCAAACTGACATGGCAATCCAGTGCTTATCCTATAGCACCACACCAGGGCTCCGTTGGAAGACTTAGCCAGAGTTATAAGGCAAGATGGGGAAATTTAAGGCATCCAAATTGGCAAAGAAGAAGTAAAACTCTGTCTATTTGCAGGTCTTATAATCCTATACCTAAGAAGCTCTGGTAGCGTAGTGGTTATGAATCGGGCTGCGAACCTTAAGGCCAGCAGTTCGAAACTACCAGCGGCTCCGCGGGAGAAAGATGAGGCGTTCTGATCCCTTAAAGATTTACAGCCTCGGAAACCCTGTACAGGGTCGCTATGGGTCGGAACCGACTCAACGGCACTTAACAACAACAACAACAACATAATCCTATACCTAGAAAATCTCAAAGACTCAGCAATAAAATTATTGAAACTCATTGAAAGATTCAGCAACGTGTCAGGGTATAAAATCAATATACAAAAATCAGTTGTATTCTTCTATACTAATAAAGACCTCTCTGAAAAGAAAATTAGTAAAACAATACCACTTACAATAGCCACCCAATAGATGAATAAAATTTTATTACTTAGGAATAAATCTAACCTAGAGGAAAAAAAGACCCATACAAAGAAGACTAGAAAACACTAGTTCACGAAACCAATAGATATTTTAAAAATGGAAGAATATGCCATGCTCACGGATAGAAAGACTTTCCATTGTGAAAATATCAATACTATCCTATGCAATCTATAGATAAAATGCAATCCCAAACCAGATTCTAATATCAGTCTTTAAAGAGATGGAAAGCATAATCACTAACTTCATGTGGAATGGAAAGAGATCCTTGATAAGCAAAGCATTACTAAAGAAGAAAAACAACATAGGAGGTCTCTCACTTCTTGATCTTAAAACCTACTACACAGACACAGTGGTCAAAATATCCTATTACTGGTACAATGAAAGACATGTAGACCAGTGAGACAGAATTGAGAACCCAGAAGTAAATCTATACATGTACAGTCAAATGATCTTTGACAGAGAACCAAAACCCATTAAGTGGGATAATAGATATTTTCTTCAACAAATGGTGCTGACAAAACTGGTAATACATGTTCAGAAAAATGAAACAAGATCCATACCTCACACCATTTATGAAAACAAACAACATGGATAAAAGACCTAAATTTAAAACCAGGTACTATAAATAGGGACAAACAGGGTCTCTAATACATGGCATAAATACACTAACATTACAAGAAAACACACAAATAGTAGGAGACAAAATAGACAATGGGGACCTCCTAAAAATTAGATACTTATATGCATCAAAAGATTTTACAAAATGAGTAAAATGGGAGCTCATAGACTGAAAAAAATTTTTTGCAATGACATATCAGACAAGGGATTAATATCTAAAATTTATAGAAAACTACAACACTTATACAAAAAGAAAAAGATAAACAATTCAATTAAAAAATAGGAATAAGGCATGACAGACCCTTCACCAAGGAAGACATTCAGGCAACCAACAAACACATGAAAAAATATTGATGATCTTTAGCCATTTAAAGATGCAAATAAAAACAACAATGAGATATCATCTCACACCAGCTTTGATAGCAAAGTTAAAAAACCAAAAACAAGACACAGAAAACAACAAATGCTAAGGAGAGTGTGGAGGGACTGGGTCCCTCCTACATTGCTGGTCGAATTGTAGAAAGGTTTAGCACTCTGAAAAACAGTATGGTGCCTCTTCAGTAAGTTGGAAATATAAATACCTTAGGACTCAGAAATCCCTCTAATTGGTATATATCCACAAGAAATATGAGCCAGGACATGAATAGATCTATTCACACAGATATTCATTGTAGCACTATTCACAATAGTAAAAAGATGGAGACAGCCGAAGTGCCGATCAACAGAAGAATGTATATAGAAATTTTGGTACATACACAAAATGGAATACTATGCAACACTGAAGAATAATGATGAATCTGTGAAACATAACATGGATGAACCTGGAGGACATTATGGATGAACTTCATAACATGGATGAACCTGGAGGACATTATGCTGAGTGAAATTAGTAAAGCACAAAGGGACAAATGGTGTATGAGGCCATTAAAAACTTAAGAAAAGTTTTTCATACTAAAAGAGACAGTCTTTGATGGTTACTAGGGGTGGGAGGGAAGGGAAAGTAGTTATCAGGTGACAGGAAGGGTAGTATATATCTAGGGAGAGGGCAATATACAATAAGAGGGACTATGACAGAAGAATGATGAAGATAAATCAAAACACAAGGTGGTATGCATGGGCTAAAGGGGATAGAGGTAAATAGTGTGATATATACACAACCTTGGAACAACAGTGCTCTTTGCATAGATATATGGGCTGAGACATGGGCTGAATGTTTAAGGAAGGAAAAGTGATATATATATATATATAAACCCTGTATAGGGTTTCCAAAGAGCAGCTGGTGGGTTTGAACTGATGACCTGGTGGTTCACAATCCAGTACAGATCCTACAGCACCACATCAGAAGTCTAGACACACACACATGAGTTTAAAAGAGAATCCTCTCTGTACGTGAGTATTTACTTTCTCTGCAAACAAATCTATGAATGTGGTGGAGCATACAGTAGGCAAACTGATAAAAACTTCCAAGATATTTTCAAACATCTTAAGGCAATTAGTGGCTGGGCATGCTGGGCAGTAATAGAGACTTAGGGGAGTCACCAAGGTAAATTGGCATAATATAGTCCACAAAGACAATGCTCTACATCCTACTTTGATAAGTAGCATTTTAGATCTTAAAAGTTCATGAGTGGCTGCCTACGGTGCAGCTATTGGTCTCTGCACGAACAGAAGAAAGAAGAGTGATAAGAATAGAAGAGGCTTGGAACCAATTAGTTCAGTGGACTAATGGACCATATGATCATCAGTCTCCACAACTTGGAGACCAGAAGAACTAGACGGTGCCTGGCTACCACTAAATAACTGCTGTAAGGGATCCCATTAGAGAGTCCCAGATAGAGGGGGAGAAAATATGAAGTAAAACTCAAAATTAATAATAATAAAACACTGGGTTTACTGGTCAAAACCTGAGACTATGGCTCTTGATCAAATTTGGAAAGGAATGCACCCTTGTGGCCCAATTTTCAGCCAAGCAACAGATAGACTTATAACAGTAGTGAGGTTGGCCTAGGATCGGTCAGTGTTTCATTCTGCTGTGCATAAGTCGCTATGAGTCGGTAACGACTCGATGACACCTAACAACAACAATACAACACTAGTAAGGTATGCTCACCATAGAATGGCCAATCATTCAAAGTCAGAAAAGCAACATTTTCCTCAGGACAAAGTTGAGAAGGAATGGGAATGTAGGAACCGCAGAGAAGCCGGATAACTGTTGATGTAAGGAGGGAATTGTAATCATTGAGATGAAACAATGTGTATGATTTGTTGAATGTAAAGATGATCTGGATGTAAACTTTCACTCTCTTCTCAATGAAAAGTGTTTTAAAAATCAAGAAGTAATTTCTTTATGATATTTTACATGGTTTACACTACTGAATATTTTCTACTTGTTGCTAAAATGTCATTTGACAAACTGGGCAGTGGTGTTAAATCAACTCTATTTTTTATTTACAATAATGATGGCAATCCAGATGGTAAAGATGGAGCATAGAGAGTGGGGGATACCTCAGAGCTGAGAAGTTGAAAACTCTATAATAATTTTGTAGCAAACCTAAGATGATATGTGAGTCTTTTCTGCCCTGCATATTTCTCCAATTCGAAACTCTCAGGGTTATCTTTAACTAGTCCATTGAACTTACTTCTAGAGGTACCCAAGGTTAGATTCTTTGAAGTGCCCCTCCTAAATATCTAATACATACCTGCTTTACTTTACATAACTTTATTTTTATTTTCTTTTTGGGGTCACAATAATAGCCTTATTATTTTATTAATCTCTCCAGACGATAATTCACAGCCACAGCTATCCTTTTAAAATTGTGACTTGCATAAATTCTACTGTCCTATTTGGAAACCCTCTACAGGGTCGCTATGGGTCAGAACTGACACGACGGCACTTAACAGCAACAACATTGCCCATAGGGTCAAATCTAGACTCCCTGGGATGACATTTAAAGCCCTTTGCATAGTGGCCATAGGTTCAATTTTGACTCCCATCTTTCAGCACAGTTCCTCTACACTGCTTCTCATGTCTAAAATTGTGTCTTTGTTTAGAGAATATGACATAGTTTTTACCACCCAGCAAAAATAATCCTTTCCCTGTGAAGATATTCTATGTAAAATTGGGCTCATTTCTATGTTTCCATTATGTTTTGTAAGTGCATCGTACCCAAGCACTTATTCTTGTGCCTTATGTATACATTGGTGCATGACCCTCTCTGCCAAGGAAATGTGCTATAGCATCTGGCTGAGTTAGTGCAGATATTTATTTACAAGATCATTATGTTAGTCATCTTCCTTTGAATTGCAAATAAAAAAAGATTCTAAGTAATAGAAACTTCTTTGTGAGACTGTTTTATCAGTCAATCATATATCAATCACCTATCGTTTTATCTCTGAACATAAGTTTCTTTTTCTGTATAAATAGATAACATTGATGATGTAGGGAACCATTTGACATCTTTCCCCCACTTACTTTCCTCAAATCTGTATACCAATCAACCCTTTAGATATGTCTATGTTCAAATGCCAAAGCAATCATATTTGTAATGAAAAATACTGTTCCTTATGCCATAGGCCTTTCATCTTAAAATGCACTCTATTATAGCAAAATTGGACTTAGGACTTTTAGAGTCATCTAATTGTAGGTAAACAGAATGGGAATCAGATGTTTGAAAGTTTGAGTACTTTTTGAAAATACTGTGCTTTTGTTATTTTATAATGAATTCAGATTAAGGTACAAAGGTAGGCATTAAGGAATGTCCTTACTATTACTATGATTTTGAAGGATAAACAGCAAAATTAGGGAACAAGCCATTAACTTAGATTTTGGTCCTTTTTGAGCTCTCTTTTAGGTATAAATAAGACCTTGTTTTTGTGTAATTTAGAAAGTTCTCTACAACCAAATGAAAGAGTTTTTTTTTTCTATCATTTGTTTAGAGAAAAAGACAAAACTAGTAAATTTAAGATTTCTTTGTGGAAAGTCTCTGTAAATGAAACTAATGAATCTTGATTCAATAAACTTGAATGAATATGTATTTTGTCATAGTTGAATGATCTAAGTACTCTGGAGTCAGATGTGCTTTCAAAATGCTCCCATAAATGTAAATTCTTAATTATGATCATTTTTAGAGCATTTATCTGTCTCCTGGTGGTTGTTGCTACTTTGGCCCTTTTTATATGTTTTGGACAGAAAAGGAAACACAATGCTTGCATTCCTGTGGTTGCTATAGTAATGGAAAAAACTGCAGCTGTGATTGTAGACTTGAAGAAAAAGACTGAGGTAATTTCAGCCCTGGAGACTTAGTAAATATTAATTGTAAAGAAGAAAGCTATTGCTCCCATTCTTTAATTTTTTTTTTTATAAGAACCAGAAGTCATTACACTGAGATAAATTGTGACTCAATGTTACTGCCCCTTAATTGCATTCCAAAGGTAGTTTGAAACCTTAGCTAAAATTCCAACCAGTAGGATTTTGCATTCAATTTAATGAGTTCCCTGGCCAGAACTGATATTCTAAGATGCAAATTAAAAAACAAAACCATGGCTTGATACAAAATAGAGTTGGTGATACTCTATACAAAGCACATAACTAGTTTCCTATCAGGTGTTTCTAAGTTAAAATTTTTACAGACTAGGTAATTAATTGCAGACTGTTCTTTGAACTCCTGTTATGGCACTGTAGGAGAAGTACTTGACCACAATATCGGCAGTTCCAATTCACCAGCCACTCCTTAGAACCAACTCAATGGCACTTAACAACAACGTCAACAACAATTCTTTGGACAATCACATGACCCCCACAACTCCACCTTAGAGCAAAATACTCTACGCATATAGTTTAGACACTATGACCTGTTCAAAATAACAAATATTGAAATCTTAGTTGATGTATAAGAAGTACAAGATACAGTTTTGATTGTTGTTGTTATTGTTGTATTTAGTAGCCTTCAAGTCAGTCTGAACTCACGGCAACTCAATGTGTACATAGGGTTTAAGTCTGTGACCTTTCAGAAGCAGATGGCCAAGCCTGCCTTCCGAGTAGGTGGTTTGAACCACCAAACTTTCTGTTAGTGATGGTACACAAAAGCAATTGTATCACTCAGGAAGTCCTGTTTTTGTAGGAATAGGTGTTAAAAACTGTCTTCTTCTTTTGGTATCCTGGAGCAATTATGTAAAGTTGCACATAAATACAAATAAAAGCTCAATTAAATAGTATGCTTGCAGTTAAAAGTGTTGAGATTTAAAATTTAAATAAACTTATACTTAAAACCATAATTTATGCCTACAGTAATTTTTAAAACATGGTATGTCCTTTCCATTTGGCAGACACATGAAAGTTTTATTCCACTTTGATACTTTTCTGAAGTCAGTCCCTACCTCCTACATGTGCTATAACGCTATATATTTTAATTAGACTATAGCCTAAAGATAAAATCCATCTATCAATTTTTGTGTGTAATTCAGAATAAAAACCAAATAGATGTTTGTATTATTATCATTACTACTACTCCAGTCATGGGCTGCATAATGTCCGCTGGGGCAATGTCCAAATGCATAATGTCTGCAGTCCTGTGAGGTTTTATAATGGACTTCAGAAATCCCAATCAGAGAACAAAACATAGTGAATGTAGATGGGTATACTGAATGCAACAGCTTCCCATACATAACACATGCATTTATATTGCCATCAAGTGCAGCATGGCTCTCATATCTCTTACGTAGAAATGCTTGCACATCCAGGCGTACAATAGTACAGTACATATATAACCTATAATACATATCTTGGAACCCTGGTTGGACTAGGATAAGAACCAAAACTCTTAACTAGGTCAGCAGTTCAACGTCACCAGTCACTCCAAGAGAGAAATGTGAGGCTTTCTGCTCCTGTAAACATTTATAGTCTTCGAAACAGGATGACCATGAGTCAAAACTCACCTGACCTAACAACAACATATGTCGTGATAGTCTTATTAAATGCCTGTGTTACTGGATGTCTAAGTTATCTGTTGTTGTTAAGTGCCGTCAAGTAAATTCTGACTCACAACAACCCTGTACGTGGTTTCAAAGGATCAGCTTTTGGTTTGAACTACTGACCTTGTGGCTTGTAGTCCAGTGCTTATCCTAGAACTCCACACTAGGAGTTAGTTACCTAGTTTTGCTGTAACAGGAATACCACAAGAAGACGACTTTAACAAATACAATTTTATTCTCCCATGGTTTAGAAGGCTGCAAGTCTGAATTCAGAGTACTGGCATTGGGAAAAGGTACTTTGTTCCTTTCAGCATCTGTAGGCCTAATAGTCCTTGGAGATTTCCATGTGTCTTCACATCAACCATCCCCTGGATCCAGGAGCTCTATGAATACTGCAGGAACCCAGGACAAAGGAATTACGCCACTCCTTGTTCTTCTATCTTGATAGTAGGTCTGTTCCTCTTTTTTCAGCCCACTTCTCTCTCCTGTTATATCTCAAAAGAGATTGACTCAAAATACATCCTAATCCTGTAGATTGCATGTGGCCTCATTAACATCATAGAAGTGAGAATAATTACATTAGATCAGAGCTGATCACATATCATATCATGGGGGTGATAACTGCTAAAGCGTGGAGAATCCAGGACAAGCCAAGTTGACACAAAACCTTAACTATTACAGTCCACTCTTTGTCAACCTGGCACCTGTAAATATCTCCTTAAACCATTTATATAATCTCTAAATAAAGACAATTATAAAGTCATATTTGTACTTAGCATGATATAAGTAACACACATACAACCAAAAATGTACTAACCCCTTCATCTTGTTGTTAAGTGCCGTGGAGTCAGTTCTGACTCATAGCGACTCAGTATAGGATTTTCAAGGAGCAGCTGGTGAGCTTCAACCACTGGCCTTGTGTTTCAAACTGACTTTGTAGTTCAGTGCATTAACCCACAGCTCCACACCAGGACTCCATTATATTGTCACCAAATTCTTTCAAGTACAAGTTTCAACCTGGGACAAAATATCATTTCATCTGTGGATCTAGAATACATGTTATCTGCTTTCAAAGAAGATGATGGGAAAGGGGGCAAAAGGTAGACATTCCCACTGCTAATGGGGGCAATGAGAAGAAAAGAAGTGAAAACAGATACCAAACAAGTTAAAAATACAATAAAGCAATTTACCTTAGCTTTTAATGTTGAAAATAATCCTAGGTTCTCTGACACCATCTAACAAACAATAGCCCTTTCTTCCAGACTCTGGCTGTTGTTCATGCACTCTAAACTTTGTATAGTGGCCCCTCAACCCTGGTCTTCAGCTCTGCCTTTCAGATCCACTGGAATAACACCTCTGTTCCCTTGGCTTTGGGTATCCTTATTCTCTGAGGTCATCTGAGTGGTGACTCCAGCCCCTAGCCTCCATCAGACCCCATTCCCCTATGGCATGGCAGTTCCAGCCCTCAGTTTTGGGCAGAGGCCTCATCATAATAGCAACCTCACACTCTAGAACCAAGTTGGTGAAGAATATCCCATTCCTTGAAACACAGAAAATGTTGGTATCACCCTTAGAAACTCCAGAGGTCATGGTTCCCCCCTTTGAGAGCCAAGGGATCATGCCCTACCCTTAAAGACTGAGGTAACTCTGCTTCTTGTGCTTGTCTTTTCAGCTTTTGCTTCCTGGTTCCTTGATCTCTACAAGAGGACAGCCTTGTCTCTGCTCTGCTCAAGCAGTGTCACAAAGCTCTTCAGCTCTACTGTTAAGTGCCAAGAGGTATCCTACCTGCATGAAGGTGCGCTGCTTTCTTACTCTGTCGGTCTACTTTCATGTCCTCTTGGGTCGGTCTCCTGGTTCTGCTGATGCACTTTCTCTGCCACTGCTTCACTCATTCTGCACCATCACTTGTATTACAACTCACCTCATTTCCTTCTAAGTCCTAATCAGAATTGCCTTTGACGTTCAAAATTCCACCAGCAGTCTCTTCTAGGCAATGTAGGCTTTTACTATTAGGCAGCTGACTACTCTCCATCCTCTGATCATTATCCAACTTCAAAAGCATTTCCACATTTTGGGCATCTGTTTGAGCACCACCCCACTCTCCTGGTATCAAATTCTGTCTTAGTTGTCTAGTGGGGCTATAACAGAAAGACGATAGGTGGATGGATTTAGAAATTAGAAATTTATTCCTCACAGTTTGTTGAGTTGGTTCCAACTCATAACAACTCTGAATAGGGTTTCCAAAGCTATAAACCTTTGTGATATCAGAAAGTCTCATCTTTCTCCCACAAGGTAGCTGATAGGCTCAAACCACTGTCCTTGTGGTTCACAGTCCAGTGCTTATCCTATAAAGCCACCATGTTCCCCTTTCACAATTTAAGAGGCTGGGCATCCAAATTTAGAATACCAGCACTGGGGAAAGGTCTTTGCCTTCTTTCAGCATCTGTAGGCACACCATTCCTTACAGATCTCCATGCATCTTAACGTCAATCGTTCCCTGAATCTAGGAGCTTTACAGGGCAGGAAACCAGGCAAGAAGAAAACACTCCATTCCTGGTTCTTCTAATTTAGTGGTAGTTCTGTCCCTTTGTTCAGCTAACTTCTCTCTCCTTTTATATCTCAAAAGAGCCTCAAGTTACAACCTAATCCTGTAGATTGCATCTGGAGTTATTAACATCATAGAAGTGAGGATAATTGCATCAGACCAGAGCTGATCACGTCAGACCATATCACGGGGGTGATTGCATTTTAGTAGATCTCATCAGGGATGTAGTAGCTACCTCTTAACGGCTAAAGCACTGAGAATCCAGACCAAATCAAGTTAACACAAACCTTTACTATCACAATGTTTTTGTATATATTGCACTTTTATCCTTATTTTAATGATATTCCTTACTATAAATAACAAGTTTACCATATAACAGTGTATGCTTCAACTCATAGGCAGCAACATCCAACCTCATGTGTCATGAGTCTCTTGATTGTTACAATATTTTCTGTTTGCTTATCTTTTGAAAACCTTACCATAAAGTGCAGCATGGCTCCCAAACACAGCAAAAGCAGTGCTAATGATAGCAGCAGCAAAATGTAAAGGTGAGTGTCAATTTGGAAGTGAAACAAAAAGCTATTAAACAACATGAAGATGGAAACTAGTAAACACAACTGCTCATGATTTAGGCATATCTGTTTGCTAAGTATATGATATGGTATTTAAATAATGTTTAAATTCAAACAATGATATTCAAACAATTTTAAATCACATCATGCTCTATTTCACACAGCATATCTTAGATGGTAAGTGATTTATGCCTGTAATTTATTACTCTTATAAGTAGTACCAATAAATCGGAACTTGGAAGCAGTTCTAAAGATGGAGAGTAGGAATATTCTGATGCTCCTACAAGGTATAATGATTTGATACACATTTAATATTCACAAATGCCTTCATGCACTGTGTCTTAAAAATGTTAAGAAGTGATGTGTAGTGAACCAAAGAATGCTTGGCCAACTGTCTCAAAGATCTTTAAGGCTAATGGGGATATTGCCATTCAAGATTTAGTATTTTGTCTTTCAAGTCTTAGAAATTGACAAATTTTCAGTAGATTCTGGGGTATTTATGTCACACTTTGTTAATTCCATGGATTCAACATATTCAAATCTAATTTATAAATTAGAATATAAATTTACTTCCCTCCACAAAGAACTTTAATGAGTCCATAACAGCTTATTGGGTAAATTCCAAATTTGTTGCAATTAATTTCTCCATGATCTGACCCAAGTAACTTCTTACTTTTGGTAACAAAAGATGGATTATTCACATGCCATCTGCTTAGTCCAGAAGGATGTCTTCCCTCTAGTCACAAAAGGTCATCATAATGCTGCCTTTGCGTTTTCTCAACTGAAAACAGTCAATTGTAAATGTACATCTTTTCTTATTAGGACTGATAACTCTCCTCAGAGTTTTCAGGAGCTGAGGATTTTTTTTTAAATCATTTCTCAAAAACTGGAGTGTCACTTGTTTTGCTTAAAAAATCTGGGTATAACTGCTATGGAAAGAGCCCCTTATTTTTTTATTTTGTTCCTCTAGTAGTGCAGTATAGAAGATTTCCTCCTTTTTTCATCTATGCCTAATTACTATTATCACTTATTGATCAATCCTTGAGATAAATTTTAAATGATCTACTTCTTAGAGTTTGTTTCTTTTTAAAAGTTTTTGGCTCCATCATTCTTCCATGATGTCTAGCTCTAGTAGAAACATGAGCTTCTAAATGCAGTTGATAACATTACTTCATCTCTGAGTTTCAGTTTGCTGGTCTTTAAATAAGGATAGCTATAGCATTTGCCTCATGGTCCTTTAACTTAATTAAATTGAAAAATAATTAATTTTGTCTTTTAATTAATATTTAATGTAATGACTTATGGAAAACCATCACCTAATTAATTTTAGTTATTGTTGTTTTCTGGGTAAAAAAGAAAGGAATTTGCATTGGGAGTAGGGAAAGAGGGAGGCAGTACCTGCTCTTGCTGTACTGAACAGTAAGTCTAATACACTCAAAGAGGGAAATTGTATTTGAAGCAGTCTAGTTAGGACTCTCCAACTTTCACTCCAACCATTTCTGTTCTAATCTCTCTCCAACATTACCAGACAGCGGTTTCATTATTCATATGGCTTTTGATGTATACCAACGTTTGATTTTTAAACTAAGAAGTGGATCGCATTGCAAAGCATTTTGAGTGCTGAGAAGAGGTTATTCTACATGGAATGTTGAGCTTTTTCATTTTATGACTCAAGCACATTAGTGGTTGCAAAACCTGAAGTAGACACATTTCAGTGAAAAAAATAGTTTAAAGAAGTTGCTTTGCAGATGGAGGAATTTAGTTCATATCTAAATATGAGCTTTGTTTAGTTTTATCAGATTACCAACTCTGCAAATTGGATTAATGTGTAATTTTAAGCACAGTATAAAACTTCATAGAGTGGTTTTATATTTCTAGCATTTCCATCCAATTGAGTTATTTTAAATTTTTGCTACTTATGTTGGACAATGGTATATTTTTATTCCCTTTCCAGCAGCATTATTATATAAAATAATGCTATATCTCTGATGTTTTTGTTGTTAAGTATTGTCGAGTCGGTTCCGACTCATAGAGACCCTGTAAAGGATTTCTGAGGAGCAGGCCATGAGTTTGAACTGCCAACCTTTTGGTTTGCAGTCCATTGCTGAAAGAAATTGGCTGAGGATCACCCTTACCTAGCATTTTACAGCGAAGAGGAATACAAATGCAGATTTTGCTGCTGGGAGACTGGGAAAATAAGGTCTTGCTGGAGAAATTCTCTTTTCTCTGTCCCAAACCCACATGATTTTGGATCTGTAGTCAAATGCTAAGCTTAGCATTCAGCTTGAATACCCGGCATTCCCAGATCTCTGCCATCAGCCTGCTTCTTGGAGCAGCGGCTAGAAATATGAATTCAATATTTATGTAATCTCTTCCTACAGCTTCATGTATCCCTATGTGATTTTAGAGCTTTTCTTTTGATTTAGACATCAAAGTGACAGCGTTTGGCTTTTCTGGGTAAAGATCTCCCCAGTCCTAGTTCAGCTTATAGAATAAAGAAGTCTTTTGGGGGAGAATTCTCTATAGGCTCACATGCAGTCCTGTGTAGGGGTTGTAGTTTCAAACCCCGCCTTCCGTTATCCAACCTCTAACTCAAAATGTCTTCTGAAGGGCGTTTATTAGGTTTACTTTAGTCGAAATGCTGAAGCACTTTGCAGAGGTGATCATAGTCTTTTAACTATCTCAAAATGACTCAGACCTTTATATGATACTTGTAATTCTAAGGTCTAATTGTGTATTTCAGTATTCATGGGGTGTAGGTTATATATGGCAAAGTGCAGTCAATGCTTTTATCCTGGGAGCCTTATAAAATCTGCTTGATACAGCCTTCTGGGTGAAATCACAGGGTCTTAGGCAATCTAATGTTATAATTACAATGTGCACCCAAGAGGCAGAATTTGCATTATATGGAGAGATGAGACTGAAAAACTAAAAGTAATTCAACTAAAATAAATCAACTAAAGTATCTGTTCACAGTCATTTTTTCCTGTGGCAATCTATTGCTACAGGTGCATGAAGTGACATCTATTATTTCTGAAATGAATAATATAGATTATCAGCATAATTTTAAACAATTGAAATAAACAGTAGCAAGAGATCCAGACTAATTTCACAATTTTGGAGCCATTCATATTTTTTTCTTTTTTTGCTGACTTGGGCCCTTAGTTCAGTGTAGTAATATTTGGTTGCAGTCCATTTAGCTCAAGCTTTGAGAGTCACTTAAAATACTTAGGTCAAGATTCAGTGCAACACATAGTTTTCTCCAGATATTCAGATTTACTTTCTCTTTGTTGAATTTTGAGAATTCATCAGTGAGTTCAGAACAAATTTAACATGTTTTGTGGGAGAAAATGTGGAAGAAAATGTGGAAGAAAAGAAGTCTAAAAATGAGTGTCACATTATTTTCTAGGCAAAGTGAACCATTTTAATCATATAAAATATTTAACATCTATCTCCAAAATACTTTATAAAATAAGCTTATCTTTAGTATGATTGGTTATTTCACGTAATTGAAACTATTTGGCAATCTGGAATAACAGAGCGAACGCTACTGTTGCTGTTAGCTGCTCTTGAGTTGGTTCCAACACACAATAACCACATGAACAGCATAAGAAAATGCCGACAGGTGCAGCCACTGTGTCAATCCCTCTCGTTTGGGGCTCTTCCTATTTTTCTATGACCCTCCATTTACCAAAACTAAAAGTTTTTGGAATCTGGATTCACTTTATAAAAATTCTTTAGTTCAATTAAAAATGTGCATGCTTTTTTCATAATATTTGCTGTTGAAACACAGTGAAGGATTATGTTGTGAATCTTCTATAGTTTCTGAAAATTATTCAACTTTATTTGCCCTATTTATTTGATTATATCTGCTTTGATTATAAAAGAAACTATATTTATTGGAAGAATCTACAAAAGTATACAGAATAATGAAAATATTAAAACAGTGTTATCACTCCAATAAACAGATAATATTTGGTTAGCAATAGGATGCATTTTATTTATATTCTTGTTTGGGTTCATCTCTATCAGTAGCTATAGCTTTATATCTCTATCCATATATGTATTATGGATAAACTAACTCAAAAAGTGTCCTGTATAAATATATAAGTATACTTTTCCTATTCATTTGAGTCTTGAGGCAAGACTTCTTATCTCTGTCTTCATTTATTAAGACTTTTCTTTATATATTAGTCATCAGGCAGGGTCAGTGAAATCCTTCTTTAGAAGACTGGGAATTGCAATGGATAGATTCCAGCATTATACTCCTCAGTATAATGAATAAAGAAACATCAAACATGACATGTAGAAGGCAGAGGAAGGCAAAAGGCAGAGGGGAAAAGAGTAAGTCTGGCAAACAGAAAGGAATCCAGAAGCAGGGAGAGGGTCCTAATTGCTTTCAAATCCATGGTTAGTATGTATCTGAAGATTGGCTAATGTATTACTTTTGATTTTCATGACTCATTTACCTTTTTAATTAAAATAGCTGGAGTGGATTTGATTTATTTTAATATCAAAAGATGTCTTTGTTGTTTAATGCTGTGGAGTCTGACTCATAGTGAACCTGTGTAATTTTTCTCATGAGAGGCTGGTGGGTTTGAACTGCCAACCTTGCACTTAGCATCCCAGTGCTTATCCTATGGCACCACACCAAATTCCAAAACATATCTAGTACAATATAACATTTTTGTAAATTGCTGTCCCATTTAAAAACGTTTTCACATGTTATTAAATATATTTAAAAGCTCTTTTTTACATTGTGATTATTTGCTTATAATAGTTCCAGAAGTGAAAGTACTGGGTTGAAAAGGATAAATATTATTATGGATGTTTGTCAATATTTGCTAATTATTCTCAAGAAAAGATGTACCAGTCAGTCTCCTTACAAATTTACTAGTACAAGGTATTTCCACTAAAAAAACACCCCACAAATTGACATTGTTGTCGTTGTTGGTAGGTGCCATCGAGTCAGTACCGACTCATAGTGAACTTATGCACAGCAGAACAAAACACTGCCAGATCCTGGACCAACCTCACTACTATTGTCACGCTCGAGTCCATCAATGCTGCCACTTGGCCAATCCATCTCGTTGGGGGTCTTCCTCTTTTTCTCTGACCCTCCACCTTACCAAACATGATAACCGTCTCTAGCTACTGGTCCCTCCTGACAATATGTCTGAAGTATGAGAGACGAAGTTTGGCCATCTTGGCCTCCAAGGAGCACTCTGGCTGCACTTCTTCCAAAACAGATATATTGGTTCTTTTGGCAGCCCATGATGGCACTTTCAATATTCTCCTCCAACACCATAACTCAAAATCATCACTTCTTCCTTATTCAATGTCCAGCTTTCGCATGCGTATGAGGTTATTGAAAATATTATGCCTTGGGTTAGGCATAACTTAGTCCTCAAGCTGACATTTTTGCTCTTTAACACTTTAAAAAGGTCTTATGCGGCAGATTTGCCTAATGCAGTACATTGTTTAATTTCTTGACTGCTGCTTCAGTGAGTGTTAATAGTTGATTCAAGAAGAATGAAGTACCTGATAACATCAATCTTTTCTCCATTGACAAGAATGCTGTTTATTGGTCCAGTGGTGAGGATTTTTGTTTTCTTCACATTGAGATGTAATCCATAACGAAGGCTGTGCTCTTTGATTTTCATCAGTAAATGTTTTAAATCATCTTCACTTTCAGCAAGCAAGGTTGTATCATCTGCATATCACAGGTTGTTAATGAATCTTCCTTCAATACTGATGCCACATTTTTCTTCATATAACCCAGCTTCTCAGATTATTTGTTAAACATACAGCTTGAATAAATGTGATGAAATAATACAACTTTGCTGCACACCTTTCTTAATTTTAAGCCATTCAGTGTTCCCATGTTCTTTTAGAACAATTGCCTCTTGGTCCACATGAGCACAATTAAGTGTTCTGGAATACTCATACTTGGCAATGTTGTCCATAGCTTGTCATGATCCACAAAATTGAAAGCCTTTGCATTGTCAATAAAGCACAGGTAAACATCTTTCTGATATTCTCTGCTTTCAGTCAAGATCCATCAGACATCAGCAATGATATCCCTTGTTCCATGACCTTTTCTGAATCTGGCTTGAACCTCTGGAAGTTCTCTGTCAATGTATGCTTGCAGCCATTTCTGTATTACTTTTAGTAAAAGTTTACTCACATGCGATATCAAAGAGATTGTCCAATGATTTCCACATTCTGTTGGGTCACCTCTCTTTGGAATGGGCACAAAGAAGGATCTCTTCCAATCAGTCGACCAGATAGTTGTCTTCCAATTCCTTGGCATTGACGAGTGCGTGCCTCCTATGCCGCCTCATTTTCTTGAAAGATTTCAATTTTTATTCCATCAATTCCTGGTGACTTGTTCTTTGCTAATTCCTTCAATGCACCTTGGACTTCCTCCTTCAGTATCATTGGCTCTTGATCATATGCTAGCTCTTTAAATGGTTGAACATTAACCATTTCCTTTTGATACAGTAACTCTCTGTACACCTTCCATCTTCTCTTAATGCTTTCTGCATTATTCAATAATTTGCCCAGAGAATCTTTCAATAACAAAAGTCAAGGCTTGAATTTTTTCTTCAGTTCCACCAGCTTGAGAAATGCTGAGTGTGTCCTTCCTTTTTGGTTTTCTGATTTCAGATATTTGCACATTTTTTTGTAATATTTGGCTTTATCTTCTCGAGCTTATCTTTGAAACATTCTGTCCAGCTCTTGGACCTCCTCATTTCTTCCTTAGCTTTAGCATTTTATGCTGGAGAGCAAGTTTCAGAGTCTCTTCTGACATCCACTTTGACCTTTTCCTGCTTTCTTGTCTTCTTAATGACTTTTTGCTTTCTTCATGCATCATGTTCTTGATGTCATCCCACAGCTCTTCTGGTCTTCGGTCTTTAGTGTCTAATGTATCAAATCTGTCCTTCAGATGATCCCTAAATTCAGGTGGGATATATTCAAGGTCATATTTTGGCTCTCGTGGACTTGTTTTCATTTTTTTCCAGCTTCAGTTTGAATTTGCATATGAGTAATTGATGGTCTGTTCCACAGTTTACCACTGGCCTTGTTTTGACTGATGATATGGAGCTTTTCTATCGTCTCTTTCCGCAGATATAATTTGATTTCTATGTATTCCATCTGGTGACGTCCATGTGTATAGTTGTCTCTTATGCTGTCTAAAGAAGGTATTTGAAATGGACAAATCATTTATTTTGCAGAATTCTATCATGCATTCTACAGCATCATTTCTATCACCTAGGCCATATTTTCCAACTACTGATCCTTCCTCTTTGCTCCCAACCTTTGAATTCTAATCATCAGTAACATAATGATTAGTACATCTTGTTTGCATGTTTGATCAATTTCAGATTGAAGAAGTTGGTAGAATTCTTCTATTTCATCCTCATTGACTTTAGTGGTTGGTGCATACATTTGAATAATAGTGGTATTAATTGCGCTTCCCTTTAGGCACATGGATATTATCCTATCATTGTATCTCATGACTGATCTGGATATATTCTTTTTGACAATGAATGCAACACCATTCGTCTTCAATTTGTCATTTCTGGCATAGTAAACCATGTGGTCATCAGATTCAAAATGGCCAATACCAGTCCATTTCAGCTCACTTAATGCCTAAGATATCGATATTTATGCATTCCATTTCATTTTTGACAACTTCCAATTTTGCCAGATTCATGCTTCATACATTCCATGTTCCGATTTTCAATGGATGTTTACAGCTGTTTCTCTTCATTTTGAGTTGTGACCCATCAGCCAATGAAGGTCCCAAGGGCTTTTTTTCCCACAGGCTTTACTCCATTCACATCATTGTGGTAACTCTACTTTGAGGAGGTAGCTCTTCCCCAGTCACATTTTGAGTGTCTTCCAAGCTGCAGGGCTCATTTTCCGGCACTATGTCTGACAGTGTTTTTCTGCTATTCATAAGGTTTTCAGTGACTAAATATTCAGAAGTAGTTCGTCACTCCCTCTTCCTACAAGTTATATATATATATCGTCAATTTGTTAAGTGCTGTCGAGTCTGTACTGACTCATAGCAACTCTCCATAGGCTTTCCAAGAAACAATGGGTGGATTTGAACCACAAACCTTGTGGTTCACAGTCCAGTGCTGGTCCTACAGCACCACACCAGGACTAGAATCAGCAGTAGACTACCAACCAGAAACTCGGCAGTTCAAACCCACCAGTTGTTCCTTGGAAACCCTATGCAAGGTTGCTATGAGTCAGAAGTGACGCAACTGTACTTAACACACACACATATATTTGTTGTTGTTGTTAACTGCTTTGCAGTCCAACATACCACACCTGTGCCACTGTGGGTTAATGCGTCAGACTGCAAAGCCGTTTGAACTGCAAGATAGGTAGTTTAAGCACACCAGCTGCTCCTTGGAAACCCTATGCAGAGTTGCAACGGACTCAGCGGCACTTAACAACAACAATATATATATATATGTGTGTGTGTGTGTGTGTGTGTGTGTGTGTGTATGTATGTGTGTATATATATGTGTGTGTGTGTGTATGTATGTTGAGTATTCATACATATATATGTGTGTGTGTGTGTGTATATATATATATATGTGTGTGTGTGTGTGTGTTGAGTATTGCTGTTAAGTGCTGTCAAGTTGGTTCCGACTCATACTAACACTGCATAGGATTTCTAAGGAGCAGCAGGTGGGTTTGAACCACCGACCTTGTGACTAGCAGTCCAGTGATTATCCTATAGAATAATAGTAAAAATATTGTACCATGTACAAATTTGTTAACTTTTTAAAGCACTTTTGTAAGTCTTCAAAAGTCAAATTGTAGCACCAAATATAATATATTAAGAAAATCAATATTTAAAAAAAATGTTTTTTTGACAACTTCTAATTTCCAACTTCCAACTTCCAAAGAATAGGATCAAGTGTAAGCATTTTTTAAAACACAAAATGATGAGTTACAATGAGAAATGCAAGACTCTTTTCCTCAGAGTGGGGAGAACTCATACCTATAATTTCCAGACTGCTAATTGGTCATCCCATATTTTATTAAGTAGTTATAAAAATCTCAAGCTGAAGAGCTATTTCCCTTCAAGTAGTGCTTAATGTTGAGTAACTAGTTTTTCAAATTATGGCCAATGTCCTTTGAAATAAAAGGGGTACATTGAGTAATCTACTTGGAGAAATACATTTTATAAAAATTAAACAGCATTATTTTGGTAAACAGGAGAAAATAAATTTCCATTTTTGATTGACTCAAATATTGTATACCTCTGTTATGGAATAATATGTTGTTAACTATGCATATAAAAGCTACATATAAGTACATATAAATGTCCATGCTTGCATTGAGAAACTTAAGCTTTAAAATACTGGAATTTATAGGATAGGTATACACTCTATTTCATGCTGCATGTTATTATTAAACTTGGTTGTTTACTATCGAATGCTTCTCTTTGAAAAGCTTCAAAAGATGTCCTAAAACATTCTGGACTACGTATCACATTTCTTCTCCTATAGGTGGTACAAAAACCACTTTGGAAGGGAAATTTGAAGGCATTATTTTTCCTTTGAATTTGGGAAATTTATCAAGACTGAGAAAATTGACAATATAAACTATTGCTCTATTTAATGGGATGAAGTTCAAAATGTTTTCAAATGCATTTCTATGCTGTGAAACCGTGTTTCCTGTGACACTGTTCTCATTGAATCAGTGGTCTTTTCAAAAGGATGTTTCCTTGACTGAAGGGATCATGAAAGACAAAGCTGATTTTTTTTTTTCATAGCAGAAAGCAGTAAAAAGGGACTTTAAGAGATTTCTAAATCCCTAAAATTTACGTGAACACATCCAAATTGTTAAAAGTCATAGAACATAGAGAAGATTTGAGAGGCGGTGAGATGTTAAAGCTCTTGTATTAGGATCAATCTGTGAATGTAGATGCAACACTTTCAGTTACGTATGGAGATACCTAAGCATATGCAGTGGAGTTAGAAGCTGGCTGATGCGGGTATAATCCAGGAAGGCTTCAATGTCTAGGAAAGACATGACTTTCTACTCAGAGCCTTGGCCACTTAGAAGAAGAGGAGCGTACATGGATAGATGAACCAAATAATAAAACAAAAACAGCCAGTAGTCCTGGCTCTCTATAGTCTGGTCATGTGTAAAAGACACTTAACATTCTGAGTGTTGTGGAAAGGTTTGCGGATTTATTGAGGATGATGATGCCTGAAGATCATGTTATCCTATTAAATGCCGAGATGGACTCATTAAGAAATATACAAGAGAGGAGAAATGAGAAAGACTGGGGCTTTCACCTGAAATAAGTGAACAAGAGAGTGAGAGTTTAAGATGACATTGATGGAAGGATTAAATAAATTTCCCCACTATATTTTCAGGACTGAATACAAATATTCAGCAGCAGTTCAAACTCTCCAGTGGCTCATTGGGAACCTTATATACAGTAGTTATGAGTCAAAATAGACTGGAAGGCACTTAACAACAACAACAATCCATCTTCATCATCAGGTTCTTTCATTTTAATCAATGTACTTTGATATTTTGCAATCTAACAGGCATGAGGTGGGAAATTCATGTGACTTAGCCTTCAGAGTGCCAGTTATTGGTGAAAAATGCCAACTTTCAGGACCAATGGAATGCTGGCATTTAAAGAATGTTACCACCACCAGTACCACCAGAGCGGTTGCCAAGCATATAGTGGCCTAATAAAAATACATATTTGATCCATGGAGAGTTTCCATCAGCTCCTTACTATTTTTAATTTCAGCATTAAAAAAAAGCCACATGGATGTGAGAGTAAAATTAAATTTTTAAGAGCCTAAGGTATTAAATAAAGCACTCATATCCAAAGACCAAGCCATAAATTCTTTGATGGTTTTAGAGTCTTTAGAGCCAATGCTTACATTCTGTACCAGTAGTATCTCCTTTTTAAAAAAAATTATTAATTTTCTCCTAATAATTAAAAAAAATAATGTCTAAGTGTTGGTCAAATTATTCACATCACCACTCCTCTGTCAGTTTGTCGTACTGTGGTGGCTTGTGAGTTGCTATGATTCTGGAAGCTATGCCACAGGTATTTTAAATCCCAGCAGGGTCACCCATGGTGGATAGGTTTCAGATGAGCTTCTAGGAAAAAGAAGAGACTAACTACTTCTGAATATTTAGTCACTGAAAACCTTATGAATATTAGAGAAACACTGTCAGGTAGTGCCAGAGAATAAGCCCCTCAGGTTGGAAGGCATTCAAAATGCGACTGGGAAAAAGCTGCCTCCTTAAAGTAGAGTTGACCGTGATGACGCAAATGGAGTAAAGCCCGTGGGACTAAAGCCCTCGGAACCTTCATTTGCTGAAGGGGCACAACTCAAAATGAAGAGAAACAGCTGTAAACATCCATTAATAATCGGAACATGGAATGCACGAAGTATGAATCTAAGAAAATTGGAAATTGTCAAAAATGAAATGGAACGCATAAACATCGATATCTCGGCATTTCTCAAGCTGAAAGAACCGAAAAGAATTTGAGCCTCGGCTCCAATGCTGAAGGATTCTGTAGGCAAAATATTAAAGGAGGCCGGAAGCACCAAAAGAAGATTGAAGGAATGCACAGAGTTACTGTACTGAAGATAATTGGTTAATGTTCTGCCATTTTAAGAGGAAGCATATGATTAAAAACGAATGGTGTTGAAGGAAGTCCAAGCTGCACTGAAGGCAATGTCAAAAGACACAGCTACAGGAATTGGTAGATTACAAGCTGAAATGTTTCAATAAACTGATGCAACACTGGAGGCACTCACTTGTCTGCCAAGAAATTTGAAAGATGCTATTTGGCCAACTGATTGGAAGAAATCCATATTTGTGCTCATTCCAAGGAACGTTGACACAGAATGTGGAAACCATTGAACAATACCATTAATATCAAATGCAAGTAAAATTTTGTTGAGGATAATTAAAAGAATGGTTGCAACAGTACATCAGTAGGGAGCCCCCAAAATTCAAGCTTGAATCAGAAGAGGATGTGGCATGAGAGATACTATTTCTGGTATCTATCTCAGGATTTTGGCTTACCAGAAAGATGTTTACTTGTGCTTTACTGACCACGCAAAGGCATTTAACTGTGTGAATGATAACAAACTATGGATAACATTGCAGAAGAAAGTTAATTTCAAAACACTTATTTCCTCTATGTGAGGACACTTCACATAGAGTAAGAAGCAGTTGTTAAAACAAAACATGATGATACTGAATGGTTTAAAATTAGGGGAAGGGTGTGCCATACTTACTTAATCTGTCTGTTCTGCAAATAATAAGAGAAGCTGAATTGTATGCAGAAGAATGTGACTTCAGAATTGGAGGACGATTCATTTAACAATCAGTGTTATGCAGATGACACAACTTTGCTGGAAACAAAGAGGACTTGAAATATTAATGAAGATTAAAGACTGCAGCCTTCAGTATGGGTTGCACCTTAATGTAAAGAAAACAAAAATCCTTACAACTGGATTAATAAATAGTATCAAGACAAAGGGAGCAAAGTTGGAAGTTATTAAATACTTTTTTTGGGGGGGCTTGGATCCACAATCAACACACATAGATAGTAGTCAAAATATCAAATGATGTGTATCATTAGGCAAATCTGCAGCAAAAAAATGGCTCTTTGAAGTGTTCAAGAGAAGAGATATCAATTTGAGGATTAAGGTGCTCCTTAGTTGAGCCTTGGTATTTTTAATCACCTTATATCCATGTGAAAGGTGAACAATGAATAAAGAAAACTATTGAAGAATTGATGCATTTGAATTGTAATGTTGGAGAAGAACATTGCAAGTACTGTGGACTCCCAAGTTTAGCTGTCTTGGGAGAAGTACAGATTATTCCTTAGAAGCAAGGATGGTGAGATTTCTCTTGTACTTTATACAGGTAGTTAGGAGGGACCAGCCCCTGAGATATGTGTTAAAGTGGAAAGTCATTGAAAAAGAGGGAGACTCATAATGAGATTGATTGATACTGTGGTAGCAACATTGGGCTGAAACATAACAATTGTGACGATGGCACAAGTACCAGGAAGCATTACTTAGCAAGTACCAGGATTGCTAAGTGTCAAAACCAACTTAATGACCCCTGACAAACACAATATGATTTCTGTATCTCAGATGAACTTTCTCATTTTCTGTGACCAATTACAAAGAAATGGGCCCTCCAATCTAGCTATACCATAAATGTCCCAGAACCTGTGATACAACTTTTAAAGACAGTTGTTCCTGGAAACAGTGCCCATTATTACTATAGCTGCATGTGATCCAACCAGACCATAGCACATACACATGGCATAGTCTGCTTTATTAACTTATTAGGACAATGGCTGCTTCCAAACCAACCCATCAGAGGTCTTCATTGCTCAATCGTAATAGACCTGCGCCCATTCATTTAGTATAGATGATGAACACCACGCTGTTAGGAGAATTTTTTCTTATTATTTTTTTTTTTCAAAATTTCCTGTATTCTGCTGCTGCTGTTGTTAGGTGTCATCAAGTCTGTTCTTACTCATAGTAGATCTGTGTACAATAGAACCAAGCAACATTGCCCAGTGTTGTGCCATCCTCACAATCGTCCCTTTGTTTGGGACTGTTGTTGCAGATACACTATTGATCTGTCTTATTAAGTATCTTCCTCTTTTTTGCTGACCCTCTACAATATCAAGCATGATGTCCTTTTCTAGGGATTGAAAAAGTCTTGCCATTCTGTCTTCTAAGGACCCTTCTGATTTACTTCATCTAAAACAGGTTTAATCATTCTGATTAATTTGTCTAGTATACAGATTGAGTGGTGCTGGTGGTGATTGTGTACCACTGAGTCAGTTCCAATTCATAACAACCCTGTAGAGGGTTTTTGAGGCTGCAAATCTTTACAGAAACAGAAAGCCTCATCTTTCTCCCATGAAGGGACTAGTATACTAGAACTAGTCTGTGGTTAGAAGCCCGATTTGTAATCCACTGCTACAAGCGTCCTTTATTCAGATTGAATATCATAGTGCCACAGTGCTCCTTGGAGGCCAGGACAGCCAAACTTTGTCTCTCATACTTCGGACATATTGTCAGGAGG
>NW_006408524.1:34772523-34782380 GCF_000296735.1 Chrysochloris asiatica | reverse complement strand
CATATATATATATATATGTGTGTGTGTGTGTGTGTTGTTGTTGTTGTTGTTGTTATGTGCCGTGGAGTCGGTTCCATACCCTGCACAGGGTTTCCGAGGCTGTTAATCTTTAATATATATATATACACACACACATATATATGTATATATGGAGTCCTGATGTGGTGCTGTGGACTGATGCATCAGACTGCAAAATCGTTTGAACTGCAACGTCGGTGGTTCAAGCTCACCAGCTTCTCCTTGGAAACCCTATGCAGGATAGCTATGGGTTGGAATCAACTCGATGGTACTTAACAACAGTATGTATATGTATCTATATACACAATATATACTATATATACACATACAAACTGCAGTCATAATCAGAATATTGAGTTGTGCATTGTTGTTATTAAGTGCCCTTGAGTCGGCTTCAACTCATAGTGACCCCTATAGCGTTTCTGAGGCTTTAAATCTTCCAGGGAAATGAAAGCTTCATCTCTCTCTCTGAGGAGGCACTGACAGGCTCAAACCTTAGATCTTGTGATTCTCAGTCCAGTGCTTATCATATAGAACTACTGTGCTCCTGGTTGTGCATTATTGTTGTTGTTAAGTGCTGTCGAGGTGGTTCCCACTCATAGCGACCCTGTATAGGGTTTCCAACGACATTATAGCTCAAACTGACCTTATGGTAGAGTGCTTACCCTACAACACCACACCAGGACTCCTGGTTGTGCATTGTTGTTGTTGTTGTGACATGCCATAGTGTCAGTTCTGACCAATAGCGATGCTGTATAGGGTTTCCAAGGAGTGGCTGGTGAGCTTGAACCTCTGACATTGCAGTTCGAACTGCCTTTACAGTCCAACACATTAACCCACAGTGCCAGACCAGGACTCCAATTTTGCATTAGTAGCTGGGAAATCTTGGATCTGTAATTCAGTGGTGGTACTACTTGAAAGCTTCTCCTCCATCTTTCTAATAGGTAGTTGGAATCAATCTATGGGCCTTTTTTTCCACCTACACTATTGAGAATATAGAAACTTGTTTAAATTAGTCTCATCCAGTATTTTTAAAATGTATTTCCCTATAAACTTTTCTCCTCAATGTCTATTTATCTGCTACTGACCCTGAGAAACAAATGTTTGAGAACTGTTGTCTGTCAGGATGATATTTGGATATGTTGATTGTATGTTTTAATCTGGGTAGTTTTTATTCCAGGTCCTTTTCTTAATTCAGCCTAGTTATTCACTACCACAGGTGAGAGACAATAATGTCAAAGATGATAAAATTATTCTTGTTATTTTAGAAGTTAAAGCTTTCATGTTGGAAATGCTTTGTCTATAAAACATCAGTACATGCAGCCTACACCACAAATAGAAAACTGGGAAGGCTGGATATTGTCGTATAAGTTTTTGCTGTTTTGTTTTGTGTGTTTCCACTGCCACAGAGGAGATGAAGATTCCAGTCTTAGGAGGAAAAAGACTTAATGAAGTAAATAGTTCTGAATAGGGTCCTTGTTCCCTGTTGAAAGGCAGGATTGGCCAGTCTTCTTCTGAATTGTCACAGGCTTGGAAACCTCATAGAGTACGTCTACTGCACACACATGGGGTCTCCATGATTCAAAATGGACTCAACTGCAGTTAGTTAACAACAACAAAAATCATGAGACATAAACTTTTAATGTGTTCAGAGCTTTGAATGCCAAGGGAAACTGTGTATTACTTCTGGAGCAAAGCTGTGGCATTTACAACTCCCAGCATGGAGTGGGGGTAGTAGAGGTGATATGGTTGTCTACAGATTTCTAGGCATATATAGTCTTAAAGTGACCTCTCAATTTCCCTCTGACCAATAAGGCAAGAGGATCAGAAAATACTTTTCTTTCATCAAGGTGGATTTAGAAGTATCAGATGGAAAAAAGACCTGAAAAAAACCCTGTGATAAATTCATTAGATTAAGGACCAGATAAAGTACAACTCAGGAAACTGGACAGAAACAACATATTTATTGATCTAACCATGTTGCTGCTTCTGTGTCCTATCACAAAGCTTCCCCAGGCTCAGTATGTACAAGCTTCTTGTATTAGGCATAGAACCTAGGAAATGAAAGTCCTCGAAGGTGGCAAGTAATATGGAAGAACATGAAATTATTTGGAAGGAACTGAACAACTGATTATATTTTAAGGGGGAATTGGGTTTAAAACAGATGTGTAAGTTATAGATAAAATAATTACATTTCTTGCACTAGCATTGAAATTTATGTCCTCACTTAGTAAATATTCAATTCAACCACATATATATATATAATGTTGTCAAGTTTCTGACTAGTAGCAATCCTGTATAGGGTTTCGAAGAAGCAGCTGGTGAGTTTGAACCATGGACCTTGCTTATCCTACAGTAATATGTTGTTGTTGTTGTGTTGAGTCTGTTCCAACTCATAGTGACCATATATAGAGTTTCCAAGGTTGTATTGCATTGGGCAAATCTGCTGCACAAGACCTCTTTGAAATGTTGAAGAGCAAAGATGTCAGTTTAAGGACTAAGGTGCGCTTGATCCAAGCCATGGTATTTTCAATAACCTCATATACATGTGTAAGCTGGACAGTGAATAAGCAAAACCATAGAAGAATTGATGCATTTGAGTTACGGTGTTGGAGGAGAATATTTAAAGTACTGTGAACTGACCGAAGAACAAATAGATCTGTGTTGGAAGAAATACAGCCAGAATGCTACTTGGAAGACAGGATGGCCAGACTTGTTCTCTTAGACTTTGGACGTATTGTCAGGAGGGAGCAGTCACTGGAGAAGGAAATCATGTTTGGTAAAGTGAAGGGGCAGAGAAAAAGAGGAAGACCCCAGTGAGATATATTGGCACAGAGGCAGCAACAATGGGCTCAGGCGTAGCAAGACCGGGCAGTGTTTCATTCTGTTGTGCATCAGGTCGTTATGAGTTGGTACCAACTCAATGTCACCCAACAACAACAAGAAGGTTGTAAATCTTTGCAGTAGCAGAAAAGCCTCATCTTTTTCCCTTGGAGTGCTTGGTGGGCTCAAACCACTGACCTTGTGGTTTGCAGTCCAGTGTTTATTGTACAGAGCCACCACGATCCATATATATGTGTGTGTGTGTGTGTGTGTGTGTGTGTGTGTATTATACATATTCATTTCAAGACCTAAGCTTTGTGTTACTCAATATGAATGATCAGAAATGAAGAGGTAATCCTGTCTTTGTCTATTTAAAAAGCAATTATCTCTTTTAGTTCTCAGATAAAAGCTTTATAAATTATTTATATTTTAATAAAAATTACTCAATTAAATTTTCAAAAATTTACACAAATTTGTATTTTCCTTGAAATTACAGTATTAAAATTTTCTCAACAATTTCATAAAGGACTATGTTTATTTATGTAATTTTAGAGTAACATTATTTTCTGAATTATTATTAAATAGGTATCAGAAAGTATAAGGAATATATTATATAAACATATAAATATATAAACATACAATATATTCTATAATTATATAATGCACTGTAATTTTAGAGATACTTGTCTAATTTTGGATTCTACTGTGATTATTCACTTAAAAAAAAAATCCAGTAAACTAACTCATATTCATTTTTCTTTAGTCTGTTAGACTGCTTTTCCACTGTGGCTCAGCTATTATTTTTGGAGACTTCACAAAACCTACTAGTGAGCTTTTTAACATTCTTATTTCACAGTTTCCAGCTCTTAGAAGCCTCTATCTCCAATTCACATTGGACACCCTCAAGCATAGGAAAGCTTTCACTAAGTGTATTTTGCCGCTTGACGGGCCTACCGACACACTGTGCTGCAGCTGGCCCTTCTTCCAGGCATGCTTCCTGAAATGTTTCCTACCTACTGGTCAATTACTCCATTGGCTTTCTGAAGGCTGGCTATCCCTCAGCATTTAATATTGACTCTTTGTTTCCTTCCTTTCAGCCATGTGTTTGCACTCTAGTCCCAATTCATTGGCCTTGCTTCCATTCCCTTTTGGTTAATTTCACCCTGAAGCCACAAGTGAGAAGAAACTCCCCATCAATTCTAGCCCCAAGGGAACCCTTTAATTTGTGCCAACTCTCTGACAACCTCCAGAAAGGAGAGTCCAATTAAAATTCAAACCTTTGTATCCATCCTTTGAACTCTGTATCACTCTCTGCTATCTCGAAGTCCTGCCTTCTACGTTTAAATACTCTTATCATTTACTTTAGCATAGTGCTTACCATTCAGGCTGCAAAACTTAAGGTCAGCAGTTTGAAACTACCTTCTGTTCCACGGGAGAAAGTTGAGGCTTTCTGCTCTGGTAAATACGACTTACAGCCTCGGAAACCCTGTTCAGGGTAGCTATGGGTCGGAATCGACTCGACAGCACTTAACAACAACAACACCATTTACTTTATAAAGCTTCATTCCGCTGACTTGAAATTCTCCTGGAATCCTTGTTCTGACTGCTTTGTTGACACCACATGATTGACCATTTTCATAGAGCTTGCTGTAGTACACCAAACCATTGGTAACAATTTCACTTCTGGATGCCATACATTAACAGTAGTCACTCATGGAACTTTGCAGACTCAGAGATTGATGGTTTCTTACATGACCTCTCTTAACTCTATTCTTAGCACCTTTAAGACGTCTGGACTAGGGCAAGTCCCCCCTCCCCCCCCCTTATTTTTTGCCTTCATCCTAAACCTCTTCTTTCTTCTGACTTCCTTTTGATTTCTTGTCATCCATTTTCAAACAACACATACATGGGCATTAAATAGATAAATAAAACTTCCTTAAACTTCATACCCGTGTATGTTACATATTTTTCTGAATTCTCTGCTTCCTTTTCTGACGTGAGGTAAGAACACACATGTGCTAAGAACACATATATTGTCACTTGACCTCATCATTCATCTAGCATCTATAACTCATATTCTGGCTTCTTTCCTCAAGTTCTAGATTGAAATATAAATCTTAAAGATAAATGATAACCACATTCACCAAGCTTCACAGTCTTTCTTTGTTATTGCCTATCCTTTTCCATCTCTTATCAGCCCTGGCCACTCCTTTGCATCTTACCTCTTGTTTTTCTTTCTTCTCTAAGCAAATGGATTCTTCTTTTGTCTTTACAGAAGGCTGGTGAAAAAGTGAAGAGAACCTCAAAATGATTGATGGTAGGCTATCTACAAATCACTATGTTATGTGATTTTATGCCATGTATCCCATTTACTGGAGTCCTGGTGTGGTGCTGTGGGCTAATGCACCAGACTGCAAAGCCATTTGAACTGCAAGGTCGGTGGTTCAAGCTCACCAGTCACTCCTTGGAAACCCTATACAGGGTCGCTATGGGTCAGAACCAACTCGATGGCACTTAACAACCACAACAATCCCATTTACTGTTCAGTATAATTTGATGGTAAACATTTTTCCATTCAAAAACTTCTGGGAAATTTTTCAAAGTTACAGATTCGATGGACTCTAAATCTGAACCTAATCCCTGTCCTTATTTCATTACATCATGTGAGTTCATATGCCTTCTTCTTTGTCCACCCTCAAAACCTCAGATATACCTTGAAATTCTGTCTTTTGTCTTGTTTGTTTTAGTTTAGAATGTCTGTTCTCATGCTTTAGGCTTTTATGAAAATGACCCCAACATATTGTTGTTGTTGTCAGGTGCCATCGAGTCAGAACTGACTCATAGCGACCCCATGCACAGCAGAACAAAACAATGTCCAATCCTGGGCCAACCTCACTACCGCTGCCACACTTGATGCCACCAATGATGCCACCTGGCTAATTCATCTCATTGGGGTCTTCTTCTTTTTCTCTGACCCTCCATCTTACCAAACATGACATCCTTCTCCAGCGACTGTTCCCTCCTGACAATATGTCCAAAGTATAAGAGACGAAGCTTAGCCATCCTGGCCTCCAAGGAGCACTCTGGCTCTACTTCTTCAAAACAGATCTATTGGTTCTTTTGGCAGTGCATGGCACTTTTAGTATTCTCCTCCAACACCACAACTCAAAGGCATCAATTCTTCTACGATCTTCCTTATTCACTGTCCAGCTTTCACATCCATATGAGGTTATTGAAAATACCATGGCTTGGGTCAGGGGCACCTTAGTCCTCAAGCTGATATCTCTGTTCTTCAACACTTTAAAAAGTTCCTGTGCAGCAGATTTGCCTAATGCAATACGTCGTCTGATCTCTTGACTACTGCTTCCACGAGTGTTGATAGTTGATCCAAGAAGAATGACGTTCTTGACAACTTCGATCTTTTCTCCGTTGATATTATTCAAATTTATGCACCAACCACTAAAGCCAGTGAAGATGAAATAGAAGAATTCTACCAACTTCTTCAATCTGAAATCGATCAAACATGCAATCAAGATGTATTGCTCATTACTGGTGATTGGAATGCAAAGGTTGGGAGCAAAGAGGAAGGACCAGTAGTTGGAAAATTTGGACTTGGTGATAGAAATGATGCTGGAGAACAAATGATAGCTTTCTGCAAGACAAATGATTTGTATATTTCAAATACCTTCTTTAGACCCCAACATAGATATCTTTATCCCAAGTCTCTCAAGCACACCAGACTTGCGCTCTTTTTGTCCTTTCCCTCCTCTTTTCCCAATTCTTCCTCCTTCTGGCTCCTCTTTTTCTACAGTTTTAAATATTTATTGAGCACCCTGTAGGTGGTATTTACCATGATGGGCACTACACATGCATTGTCCTATTCTTATAATGTGCTTGTTAGTTGCTCAGTTTTAAAAGGGTTGAAATGGAGGGTTAGAAAAAGTTAAACAACTTGTCAAAGCAAGGGCAGTAAGTGGCAAGTACAGAACCAAGCATTGCGTCAGTTTCTTTCTGCAATTGTCACTTATTTTCTCTTGATGTTGAGGGAGGATTTGTTTTCTGAACATGTGCACTTGATGTTGAGGGAAGACTTATTTTCCGAACATGCGCACTGCTTTACCACTTCTTGTCCTTATCCTGTTTCCTTCTGTCAGAGCATGGTCCACTCCTCAAGATCTAGGTAGTCTTCAGTAAAGCTCTATTTCAGTAAAGACAGGATGTGGCCTATCTTAGAAACCTAGGGGTTTCTGAGACTCAGAGGATGACTCGGGCAGTTAACAAGAACTTTTTCCAACCTCATGGGACCTTCAATTTTATGAATTCCATTCTCTCTCTGTATTTTATAAGCACTTTGAGGTAGAAACTGTCCCTCACACATAGTAGGTGCTCTCCATGAATTTCTTAAGTATTAAATCGATGTAAAGTCCAAACTTACAATACCTTGTTTTCTTAAAAAACAAATATGGCAATCTTGTAATTTAAATATAGAATCACTGCAATAGCAAAGAAAACTAGGTTTAATTTTCATTACAACCTAAATATGAATGAAATATAAAGTACATTAATATTTATGTATTGCATGGCTTTGGGTTTGAACCTTTTTTTCTCACATGACTCAAGGATTATTTTCTCATGTATACAACGGAAACTGCTAGAAATCTGCATTGCTATATTTGCAGTACTGTAGTTTGAAACAATTTCCAAATGACATTGAGTTTATGATATGTGATGGTGTTTTAATGTCTCTTTAATTTTTCTGGTAATTACCTCCAAATCCAGTGGAAGAATTGCAAACCTGTTGTCAAACTTCACTGATATGATTAAGCAAGATAGCTACCAAGAGTTTGGTCAAACAAGATTCTTTTATAGTTCCTGTTTGCTTCATTTCTGGATTCTCCAATTTCCAGTTTTGTAGGTAAGATTTAAACATTTACATGGATGTAATCCTCACAGAAAGCCAAGGGAGACCGGTGTGAGAGGGATTACAGGCTGGGTATAAAGGAATCATATTTCTCCTTTCTTTTCTTTATTCTACAGCTGCCGTTCCCTTATATAAAAGTTTAAAAATAACTTTTACAGGGTGGTTAATACATTCCTACCCTGTGGGGACAGGCTACATTCTCAGCTGCCCAAGATTTTAGTCAGGCTCTGGTAATTTGAGCCAAGAAATAGGCACTTGACTTAAGCATTGTCACAGGGTCAGGGCAAGAGCAAGGAAAGAGTGGCCACTCTCACAGCCTTCCTAGAGAAGGCAGAGGTAGAGTTCAGGTGGTGAAGATTGCGACAAGGTTGTCAGGGCAGCCTGAATTTTATGGGAGAGGGAAAGTCAGAGCCCTTAAATTTAGATGTTAGTACTGTCCAGGTTTGATTCCTGGTCAACGTACCTAATGCACAACCAATGCCTGTCTGTCACTGGAGACTTGATTTGTGTGTTGCTTTGATGTGCATTTAGGTTTCAGTAGAGCTTCTAGACTAAGACAGACTAGCAATAAAGATATGGGAATCTCCTTCTGAAAAATCTGTTAGTGGAAACTGTATGGATCACAATGAATCATTGGAATGGATCAAGACCACGGAATGCTTTATTCTAGGGGGTTCTAAGACTCAGAGGATGACTCTGGCAGATAACAAGAAGAGTCTCTTCTGACATCCACTTTTGTCTTTTCTGTTGTTTCAGCAAGACAAACAGACATTTCTACAAAGTGACAGCCTTTGTATTACATTAGGCAAATCTGTTGCAACACACTTCATTCAAGTGTTAAAAAGCAAAGAGCCTCCATCTGAGGATCAAGGTACATCTGAACCAAGCCATGTAGTATTTTCAATAGCCTTCTATACATGTGAAAGTTGGATAATGATTAAGGAAGACCTTAAAGAATGGATGTATTTGAGTTAAAGTGTTGGAGAAGAGTATTAAAAGTACCACGGACTGCCAAAAGAACAAATAAATCTGTCCTGAAAGAAGTGCAGCCAGAGTGCTCCTTACAAGCCAGTATAAGACTTTGTCTCTAGTACTTTGGAAATGTTTTCGGGAGTCTCTGGAGAAGGACATTATGCTCGGTAATGTGGAGGGTCAACAAAAAGCAGGAAGATCCCAACCAGATGGATTGACACAGTGGCAGCAGTGATCGGCTCTAAAGTAATTACAATTGTAAGGATGATGGTGGATCTGGCACTGTTTCATTCTCTTGTGCATAGAATCTCTGTGAGTTGAAACCAATTGGACAGTATCTGACCACAACAACACACTTAAAATGATCTGTATTGGCTTTCATGTATTTGTTTTAATTTTCTTCAGCTTCAACCTGAATTTACATAAGAGCAACTGATGATCTCTTCCACAATCAGCCTCTGGCTTTGTTTTGGCTGACGATCTTGAACTTCACCATTGTCTTTTCCCATGGATGTAGTCAATTTGATATCCGCATATTCCATCTGGGTAAGTCCACCATACAGTTGTCCTTTATGTTATTGAAAAACGTATCTGCAATGAAGAAGTCACTGGTCTTTCAAACCTCTGTCATGCAATTTCCAGTCTCATTTCTATCATCAAGGTTATAATTTACACTACTGATCCCATCTCTTTGTTTCCAAGTTTTGAATTCTAGTTAACAATAATTATCAGTGCATCTGATTGAATGATCAGTTTCAGACTAAAGAAGTTAGTAGAATTCTTCAATTTCATGATCACTGACTTTAGTGGTTGGTTTGTAAGATTGAGTAGCTGTGGCATTAACTGATCTGCCTTGCAGGCATATGGACATTACACTATCACACATAGCACTGCGCATCATTATACAGCTAGAAATGCTTTTTGTTGATCAGTGTGACCCCATTCCTCTTGAATTTTTCATTCTCAGGATAAGAAACTATATGATTTTCTGATTCAAAATGCCAATATCAGTTCATTTCAGCTCACTAATGGTTACGAATCGGGCTGCGAACCTTAAGGTCAGCGGTTCGAAACTACCAGCTGCTCCGCGGGAGAAAGATGAGGCTTTCTACTCCCGTAAAGA
>NW_006408524.1:34768706-34771203 GCF_000296735.1 Chrysochloris asiatica | reverse complement strand
TATAAAAAGTAATGAAACAAACAGATAGGGGTCGCCTTCATCTCCTAGTTTCAGGAGTCCTTGTGAAGGTTGACCCCAACGCGTTGGCAAATAAACCTCTTGCTTTTGCATCGAACTCGAGTCCTGTTGATCTTTTTGGTGTCTCCTACCAAATAAGGCCATCTGGGGCCTAACAATACCAGTGGCATAGCTTCTAGCATCACAGTGGCACACAGGTATGACAAACTGACAGCTGAGTGGTGGCTATAGATGTACACAAAGTCCTGGTGGAATATTGGTTTAAGCATTGGGCTGCTGAAAAAAGGTTGGTGGCTCAAACGAGGCTGTCTTCCTCTTTTTTGCCGATGCTCTATTTTACCAATCATGATGTCCTTCTCCTGGGACTGGTCCCTTCCTCCAAAGAACCAGAGTCTCACCACCCTTGTTTCTAAGGAACATTCTAGTTGTACTTCTTCCAAACAGATTTATTTGTTCTTTTGGCAGTCCATAGAACTTTCAATGTTCTTCTCCAACACCATATTTCAAATGCATTGATTCTTCTGTGGTTTCCCGTATTCATTTTAGATTACTAATGCACAGGAATCAATAAGCCCTGGTAATGTGGTGGGTTATGAGGTAGGCTGCTAACCACAAGGCCAGCAGTTCAAATCTACCAGCCACTGCTAAGGAGAAAGATGAGGCTTTCTGCTTTCATAGATTTACAGCCTTGGAAACCCTATGCAGGGTCACTATGTGTTGGAACAGACTCCATGGCACACAACAACCACCACCGTAAAAATTTTCTGGAATCCTGGTATAGTATTACAGGATAAGCACTGGACTACAAGGTCAATTTGAACTGCAAGGTGGCAGTTCAAACCCACCAGCCATTCCTTGGAAACCCTAAGCAGTGTCACTATGAGTCAGAACCGACTCAATAGCACTTAACAATGACAGTTATGAATTCCATTTCATTTTTTATAACTTAAAATTTTCCTATATTCATACTTTGTACATTTTATGTTCTGATTTTTGTAGCTGTTTCCTCTTACATTGAGTTGTACCCTTAAAGATACATCCATGTCATTAAGGTCAACTCTACTTTAAGGAGGCAACTCTTTCCCAGAATGCATTTTAAGTGACTTTAAACCTGAGAATCTCATCTTTGGGCACTATATCAGACAATGTTTTGCTGTTAATTATAAGGTTTTCAGTGGGTAACCATTTAAAAGTGGTCTCTCTCTCCTTCTTAGTCTGTCTTCATCTGTAAATTACACTGAAACCTTTCCATTATGGGTGACCCAGTTGGTATTTCAAATGTTGGTGGCATAGCTTCCAACATCACAGCAATACACAAGTTACCACAGTAGGACAACCTGATAGATGAGTAGTGGATTCATATATAATAGTATATCATTTATGATAATATAATCATATTATAATCAATTTAACCATTCCTTGTTGTTGTTAAATGCTGTCGAGTCGGTTCTGATCCATAGTGACCCTAGGGATTTCGAGGAGCAGCTGGTGAGCGTAAACCTCCAACTTTATAGTTCAAACAGACTTTGCAGTCCAACGCATTAACCCACAATGCCACATCAGGAGTGCAGTATCTCTGTAGGATAAGCACTGGACTGGAATCACAAGGTAGACTATTCCAGCCCATGAGCTGTTTCTTGATGAGGTCTTCTGCTCCCACAAAGATGTACAGCCTCAGAAATGCTATATGGGTCATTATGAGTCAGAACCAACTTGATGGCCCTTAACAACATAACTACAGCAATGACCATTCCGCAATTATTAATTGCGGTTTTTCATCCATAAGATATAACCTGATATTTTAAGGTTTGTGCTATACTCTTTGTTTTTGTTTCCTTTTTGATCGTTTTCTTAGATTGCTGTTGTTGTTGTTAAGTGCCATCACATCAACACCAACTCACAGCAACCCTATGCACAACAGATGGAAACACTGCCCACGCTTATGCCAACCTCACAATCATTGCTCTATTTGAACCCATCATGGCTGCCAGTGTGCCAATCCATCTCACTGGGGGTCTACCTCTTTTTTTCTGACCCTCCATTTTACCAAACTTGATATCTTTCTCAAGGGACTGGTCTCTCCTGACAATGTCTGAAGTATGAGTGACAAAGTCTGGCCAACCTGGCTTCCAGGAAGCATTCTGGCTGTATTTCTTCCAACAAACATTAGTTTGTTCTTTTAGCAGTCCATAGTACTTTTCATATTCTCCTCCAACACTATAACACAAATGCATAAATTCCTCTCCAGTCTTCCTTATTCACTGCTCAACTTTTACATGCATATGAAGTTATTGAAAATACTATGGCACCCAATTAAGAAATGGGCACAGGACATGAACAGACACTTCACCAAGGAGGAGATCCAGGCAGCCAACAAACATATGAAGAAATATTCATGTTCACTAGCCATTAGAGAGATGCAAATCAAAACAACAATGAGATATCATCTCACACCAGTAATAACAGCAAAGATCAAAAA
>NW_006408524.1:34766517-34767842 GCF_000296735.1 Chrysochloris asiatica | reverse complement strand
GCACCTTAGTCTTCAAACTGACATCTTTGCTCCTCAACACTTTAAAAAGGTCTTGTGTAGCAAATTTGCCTAATGCAATATGTCATTTGATTTCTTGACTGTTACTTCCATGAGTGTTGATGGTTGTTCTGAGCAAAATGTAGACTTCATTTTGCTTGTAGTTCTCAGATTGTTGTTGATGTTGTTAAGTGCCATCGAGTATATTCTGAACCATAGCAACTCTGTATAGGGTTTCCGAGGAGCAGCTGGTGAGCTTGAACTGCCAACGTTGCAGTTCAAATGGTTTTGCAGTCTGGCGCATTAACCCACAGCACCACACCAGAACTCCAGTTCTCAGATTAGATTCCTACAATTTAAGATCATGGTATGGTGGACATCTGCTATATTTATGTGCACATCATCCATTTCCCTTTTCCTGCAAACAGCTCCCAGGTTTTCTTTTGTGAACCACCTCTTCCCAGTCTTCATCCCTGTGATTTCATGCAATGACTCAGGCAGGATGGTCCTCATACACTAATCCCATCCAGTGGAGCTCAACCTGTTCCCTCACCAATAGTGGATACTTCAGAGAATTTAATATGGTGCAATCCCAGGAATTTTAGAAAATAATTGGGAAGATGTTAATTAGTTTTTTCTAGCTTGTCAAGCTGGTAGATGGTAAGTCTGGAGCTGCAGGTTGCTATCTTTCATCTTGAGAGGGATTTTCATGAGGGGGAAAACAGGAAAAGTCACTAGAGTTAAAGCATAACTGATATGGAAAAAGAAAGCTTCATAATCACTTGTTTGAGACCGAAGATCCAAACTACTTTGGAATTTCAACCTGTGTTAGTAAATCCTTCTTTCTCCTTTCGCATTTCAAGTTGGGTATCTGCACTTGTAAGTAGGAGTCCTGGTGTGATGCTGTAGGACAAGCATTGGACTGTTAACTGCATGGTCGGCAGTTTAAACTCACCAGCTGCTCCTCAGCAACCCTGTATAGGGTTGCTATGAATTGGAACTGACTTATAGCACTTAACAATAGTAACAAGTAGGAGTGCTAATTAGTACACTCTCTCAAAGGACATGGGCACTTTTGAAATTCTTATGGGTTAATGTACTGGGCTGCAAGGTCAGTTTGAGCCACAAGATTGGCAGTTCAAGCTCACCAACTGCTCCTCGGAAACCCTATACAGGGTCATTATGGGTTGGAACTGACTCTAAGGCACATAACAACAACATAACATACTCTCATTCATATCATACTTATCTCTGTATAACAACATTGTCACAAATAATAAACATTGTATGTGTGAAAACATTGCTTAACATTTTTTAGGGTTCTTTTT
>NW_006408524.1:34761676-34765552 GCF_000296735.1 Chrysochloris asiatica | reverse complement strand
TCCAGGTCCAGATTCCTCATGAGCACAATTGAATGTTCCAGAATACTCATACTTCACAATGTTGTCCATAGCTTGTCATGATCCACACAATTGAAAGCCTTTGTGGAGTCAATAAAATCAATAAAGCCCAGGTAAACATCTTACATTGATTATTGACCTTTTATCATTTTTCTGTAATTTATCAGTTCATGACCTTTATCTACTCTTTGTTTTGGGGATATTAGTACATTTCTCCATTTTATTTTTTAGAACTTTAATTTTTCTTTTTTTTTTTTTAGTTTCAGTAAATCTTTTATATATTTGTGTCATACCTGTTATGGGTATTTTCCCTGTTTGTTATTTTTAAATAAATTTTACTAATGTGCCTATATGAGAGTAATTAACTACATGATTTTTTCTAAGTATAGGAGTTCTACATCTAGAATGTCCTTTATCTTTCCAAGATGAATGAAATGTTCACCAAAATTTTATATTGCATTAAGTTTCCTTTTAAAATTTGTCTTAAACTCCCTTTGGGATTTATTTTGGTTTTTAAAGTAATTTTATTTAGGAACATTTCTGTAAGTCACAGGAATTCCAAAACTACCAAAATGTGCTAGCTTCATATGAAGAGAACAGGGGTGTTTCCCAGAACTTATGTTTGGGAATGTAACCACACTCAGAGAGGAAGGGAACCCAGTTACAGTTCCATTTGAACGCTGGGCTGTTACTTCCTCTCTGGTCTACGCTCTGAAGGCATTTCCTCAACCTTACTTGTGTTCTATAATTTACAGTTCCATAGAAACCACCCAACTATCCAGAGAAAGACTAAAACTGGGAGACAAACCAGTAGGCAAGTATTTATTAGAAAGTAAAGATTTAAATTGATTATTTTCCAAATAGCTTTCAAAACAAATATCAGTGCTCTGCTGTTGCTGTTAATGGCCTTCAAGTTGGTTCCAACTCATGGTGACCCTTATAGGGTTTCCAAGAAGTAGCTGGAAACCTGTCAGTTAGTCCAGTGCTTATTGTACAATACGACACCTGCTCTGGACCTTCATTATTCCACCACTCTGTCAGTTTGTTGCACTGTGGTGACTTGCATATTGCTGTGATGCTGGAAGCTATGCCATCAGTATTTAAAATGCTGGCAGGGTCATTGTGGTGGACAGGTTTCATTTGAGCTTCCAGACTAAGACAGCCTAAGATCAAGGAGAGGCAAACTACTTCCAAATGTTTAGCTACTGAAAGCCTTATGAATAGCAGTGAAACACTGTCAGATAGCAACAGAATTTTGAATATTGAAACATATGAATAGCACTAGAATCGCGTCAGATACAGTGTGGGAAAGATAAGCCCCTCAAGTTAAAAAGCACTAAAAATATGATGGGAGAAGCGCTGCCTTCTCAAAGTAGAGTTGACCATGATGATGTGAATAGAGTAAAGCTTTCAGGACTTTTATTTGCTGATGGTACACAACTTATAATGAGGATAAATAGCAGCAAACATCCATTAATAATCAGAACATGGAATCTACAAAGTATGAATCTAGGAAAATTAAAAGTTGCCAAAGATGAAATGCAATACAAAAACATTGATATCGTAGGCATTGATATCCTGAGTTGAAATGGTTTGGTACTGGCCATTTTGAATCTGAAAATCACATGGTGTGCTATGCTTGGAATGACAAATTGAAGAGGAATTGCATCACATTCATTATCAAAAAGAATCTTTCAAGATCTGTCTTGAAGTATAATGCTATCTGTGATAGGATAATATGCATAATCCTACAAGACAAAGTAGTTAATATCACTACTATTCCAATTTATGCAACAATCACTAAAGGCAATGATGATGGAATTGAAAAATTCTACCAACTTCTTCAGTCTGAAATTGATCAAATTGTACTGATTAAGATGTATTGATAATTACTGGTGATTGGAATGCAAATTTTGGAAGCACAGAGGAAGGATCAGTCATTGGAAAATGTGGCTTTGGTGATAGAATCAATGCTGGAGATTTCATGAAAGAGTTTTGCAAGATAAATGACTTGTTCATTGCAAATACAATTTTAAAAGAACATAAAAGACAACTATAAACATGGCCCTTCTCAAATGGAATACACCAAAATTAGACTGACTACATCTGTGGGAATAGAAAGTGGAAAACTCTGTATCAGCAGACAAAACAAGGTCAGGGGAGACTGTTAGAACAGACAATCAATTGTTCATATGCAAGTTCAAGCTGAAGGTTAAAAAAATTAAAGCAAGTCCATGAGAGCCAAGATAAGAACTTGAACATATCCCACCTGAATTTAGAGATGATCTCAAGAAAATATTTGATGCATTAGACACTAATGACTGAAAACCAGAACAGTTGTGGAATGACATCAAGAACATTATACAGGAAGAAAACAAAAGTCATTAGGAAGAAAAGAAAGGAGGAAAAGACCAAAATGGATGTCAAAAGATACTCTAAAACTTGCTCTCTAGTGTAGATGCTAAAGCAAATAGAAGAAGTGAGGAGCTACAAGAGCTGAACAGAAAATTTCAAAGGTCAGCTCAAAAAGACAAAGTAAAACATTATAACAAAACGTGCAAAGAACTGGAATTAGAAAACCAAACGGGAATAACACGTTCAGTATTTCTCAAGCTGAAAGAATTGAGGAAAAATATCAAGCTTCGACTTGCAATACTAAAGCAGTTTATGGACAAAATATTCAACAATGTAGAAAGCATCCAAAACTGAAGGAAGGAATACACAGAATTTCTGTACTAAATAAAATGGCTGATATTTAACCACTTCAGGAGGTAGCATCGAGTGTCAATGGTACTGAAGGAAGAAGCTCAAGGTGCACTGAAGGCATTGACAAAAATCAAGGATCCACAGATTGATGGAATACAAATTGAAATATTTCAATAAAGTGCTGCAGCACTGGAGGCACTCATTCAACTATGCCAAGAAATTTGGAAGATAGCTACCCGGCCAACTTATTGAAAGAGATCATATTTGTGCACTTTCCAAAGAGAGGAGACTCAACAGAATGTGGAAATCATCATACAATAATCATCACATGCATGTAAAATTTTGCTGAAGATAATTAAAAAACTACAGCAATAGTACATTACAGGGAACTTCCAGAGGTTCAAAGCAGGTTCAGACAAGGACATAGAATGAAGGATGTCATTGCTGACATCAAATGGATCTTGGCTGAAAGCAGGAATACCAGAAAGATCTTTACCTGTACTTTAATTGCTATGCAAAGGATTTCAACTGCGTGGATCATGACAAGCTATGGACAAAAATGTGACGAATGAGTATTCCATACACTTAAATGTGCTCATGAGGAGCCTGTGCATAAAATAATAGGCAGTCCTTCAAACAGAACAAGGGAAGACTGAATGGTTTAAAATCAACAAAGATGTGTGCTCAGGTTGTATTCTTTCACCATACTTATTCAATCTGTAGTCTAAACAAGTAATTCAAAAATCTGGATTATATGAAGAAGAACGTGGCATCAGGATTGGAGAATTAACAACCTGGGATGTGCAGATGACACAACCTTGCACAAACCTGTGAAATATCTCACAACAGGGATGAATTAGGAGGAAATAAGTCAATCATTAAAGGGCAAATATTGTATGACCACTATTATAGGTATGGGAGGGCATAAGGGAGCATACTCAGCTACAGATGTAGGCTTGATTGTGGAATATTTCTGCATACAATTGTACATGCTATATATATATATATATATGTTGTTGTTGTTGTTAAGTGCCATCGAGTCGGTTCCGACCCATAGCGACCCTATACAGGGTTTCCGAGGGTGTAAATCTTTACGGGAGTAGAAAGCCTTATCTTTCTCCCGTGGAGCGGCTGGTAGTTTCGAACCACTGA
>NW_006408524.1:34753973-34761431 GCF_000296735.1 Chrysochloris asiatica | reverse complement strand
GGTGAAGGACCATAAACCTTGGGGACATCTACATCAACTGGCATGATATAGTTCATAAAGACAACACTCTGTGTCCTATTTTGGGGAGGACATCTAGGCTCTTAAAAACTTGAGAGTAGCCATCTAAGATACAACTATTGTCTCTTTCCATCTGGAGCAAAGGAGAGTGAAGAAAACCATAGACTCACGGTAGCAATTATTCCAAGATCTAATAGACTATATGAGCCACTACATTCATGATTCTAAGACCAGAAAAACTAGACAGTGTCCGGTTACTACTATAGACAGCTCTGACTGGGATTACAACAGAGGAACTGGGACAAAGTGGTGGAAAAATGTAGAACAAAAGATCAAATTCACAAAAAAAATACCAGACTTACTGATCTGATAGAGACTGAAGGAGTTTTCAAGATTATGGCCCTAAAACCCTTCTGACCTAGAACTGAAGCCATTTCCAGAGGCCAACTTTCAGACAAACAAAAGGGAGCAGAAAACATGGAGCTCAGCTCTGATCCTCACCGTGGCACTGGGTTTGAACTGTGGACAGACACGTTAGCCCCCAGAGTCTCCCTGCTTCATCACTAATGGAGATAATTGTACCTTCCCTGTAGTAAAAACAAAAACAGCAACAAAACAACATAATAAAATTATGAGATTAATGAAAGACATAAAGGATTAAGCTAACTAAAAGATCCAGAAAGCATACCTATCTTTCTCCAAGCCACATTGGAGACAGAAGTCACAGGAAAACTCAGGCCATCATGGTATTCCGGTAAATGCCCTCCCAGATTCTACACCTCGAGTGGCCATGAGATGACCGAACAAAGGTTTCAGTGTTTTAACCACCTTACCTACTAGACAGGTTAACAATGCTGTTATTTTTGTAAAGTACATACAATTATGTTGGTTTCATTGATTGTTAAATAGTCCATTAGTGACTAAAAGAAGTCTACTAATAATAGAAATAATAATGTGCTTAGAAGTGCTACTTTGGGGAACTGAACCATCAGCCACAACACAGACAAAAGACCTGGCCATCTACCTCCATTTATATTACAGTCAAGAAAACCTTATGGGACAATTCTACCCTGCGACACATGGGGTTTCCATTGCGTCAGAATCAATTCAACCACCACCACCAATTACAGCACGTTCAGCATAATTGAACAAAATATAGGATGAGTAATTAACCATATGTGACAGATGTAAGTTTCAAAGAAGAGCACAAAACTATCTCCCAGGTTTTGGCTACATTGTGACTTTGGCACTCCTCCCATTAAGAACCACTGTGGTCCGGCTTACATCAGCAACAGAAATGACTCTCTGTGACTTTTAAGATGGGTCATAAAAGGTGGTGTACCTATTGTCTGTCTAGAGTACTCAAGAAGAAACTCTAGTAATAGTCCAACTTCCTAGAGGTTGCCATTCTGTGAGGTAGCACAAAATGGTTTATATGGAGAAGTGCCAAGACTACACATGTTTCAGCTCCAAGTACTGTCTGATTGAAACCACAGTCTAAGCCAGAACACAAGTGGAGCTCTTTCAAATTTCTGTGTCACTGAAACCTGGAGAAATAATAAAGTGACCTCTTTTGTTTTATACCATTAAGTTTGGAGCAGCTTGTTATACAGCAATAAATATCAAGAACATCATTAGTTAGAGTCCCTTTCTAAGTTAAAACTTTTCTTAATATTGTTTATAGATTATTACAATGTCTATAAAAAGATTGCATTAATTGATGAAATCTTAATTCTTCTTAAGAACAGGAGTCTATCTTTGTTTAGGAAAATGATTTGATAAACTTCTTGAAGGCTGTGATTGTCTTTAGGTGCCATGAAGCCCTAGAGACCTTGTATAGGGCTTCCAAGGAGTGACACTGGGTTTGAACTGCTGACCTTGTGGTTAGCAGTCCAATGTTTACTTGCAGTGCCACACCAGGATTCCTCTTGAAAGCTAAAACCATGAAAATATGGATGGATTGGAATCAAGTGAAGAAGCAAGAGACTTAAACTTTCTGTAGTAAAGATGAAAAGGAGCTTGGCTTGGGGGAACAAAAGAGAAAATTTATTGGGGTATTTTATGAGAAATAGGTGGATGAAGCTTTTTTAAGAATAAAAAGAACCAAAACAGAAAGCAAATGCTTTTGGGTTGATTCTGACTCGGGGCAAACTGTGCTCCATAAGGTTTTCAATGGCTACATTTTTGGAAATTCATCAAGAATTTCTTCTGAGACAATTCTGAGTGGACTTGAACCCAACCATTTGGTTAGCAGTTAAATAGTTGTGTCTAATTTTCTATGCAAAGTTATTTACCTTGTTGCAAGATCAACTTTACTCTCCTTTGAGACAAAATGATTCGTTTTCTACAGTACAATCTGCTATGCTGTTGTTGTTAAGTGCAATTGAGTCAGTTCTGACCCAGAGTGACCCTATATAGGGTTTCCTAGGAGCAGCTGGTGAGTTGAACCCCTGACCTTGTAGTTCAAACTGACTTTGCAGTCCAGTGCATTAATCTACAGAACTACACCAGGACTCTAAAAATCTGCTATACACACCCATATTTTGAATGAGTTGTTTTTGCTTTAATTTGGTGTAAATGACAGAATGATTCTGAACTCCCCATATGGTTGGTGCAGTGTAGACAGAAACAGCACACTTAGAACATTCAGATGATCTTAAATTGAGGTGATTCAGTGGAAGCAGCTGCTCAGATAGGCCAGAGGAATTAGCAAACTGTTTAGGAAGGGTATTACTCATCTACAGGGTATGAACTAAGTGAGTGCTCAAATAATCCAGGTGGTAAGTGGATGCCAGGTGACATCTGGGCTACATATGTTATGCAACTGATGTTCATCAACAAGCTATAATTTAGCATGACTCTGGATAACTGGCTAGGTGCTAATGCATCCTGGATATTGAGACCGAGGTAAGATTTTTGTTACCCCTATTTTTCTGTACAACTTCTCATATCTGAATGGATGGGGTTGAGGTTGTCTTTATGTGGACTGATTATCTTTATATTATATTTCTACAAAACTGTTTAAGACCTTCATCACAGAAATAAAAACTTGAAGCACATTGTTTTTTCTTACTCTACATATAAAGACCTCCATTTCAGATACATTGTAGCTGAAAACATTCATATCTTATTGCTCAGCTTTATCTAAAAATGATTTTTAAACCATAAGAAAAGTCCACCATAAAACAATAGTTCCACAAAAATTAGTAAACACAAAATTCCTCTCATAAATAACAGCAACATAAAATTGAAAACTGTAAGAGACTCTCTCAGGTTCTTAATGATTCTATAAATAATATACTACAATCATTTTTAAAGGCTATTAAAATAAATGTCAATGAAATGCACCCACACTGTATTACATCATACACATTTTGAGGAAACGTTAACCATGTACTTACCTGAAGATGTAAAATTAAAATAATAACTCTGGATGGTGTTGATGCTTCATGGGTTAAGTACCAGAGGGATATATGTAGTAAAGAAATTTTATTTCTATATTGGCTCATGTTGACTTTACGAAACAACCTCCAATTCTTTGCATCTCTGAAACATTCAAGTGCCTTTGCCACCTGTTGCTTTATAGGGTGCTTATATGGGCTTCTGGCTTTTTCCTGAATTGCATTTCCATTTATAATTATGTGTGGCCTTTGGGTAACCTCACACCACAATGTTTTGTTAAAGTTTTATCTCATTTAATAATCACTTTTTGTACTGGAAGAAGTAATTGCCAAAGTAGTTTCCTTAATCAGATTTTTTTTTTTTTTTTGAGCAGAGTGTATAGTGAATTCATTCATATAGCAATCACATTTGATTGTGCATTCTCTAATTCTCTCAGATGATTTTATTTTCTCATTAAGGAATCATTGTTTTCTGAGATGCCTCCATTTTCTTTTCACATGTATCAACAAGACTAACCCTTAGATTTTTTGGAATTTTTCAAAGAGGCAATGTTCTATTCAACTTTTTTTCACCCCACAAGACTTATCTTAAAAGAAAGAAACAGCAAAATTTAGAAAAGGAGACAAACAAAAGCTTGAAATAGGCACGGAGACTGACTTTGCAATCCGACGCATTAACTATGGGTTGGAATCCACTTGAAGGCACGTAACAACAACGTCTGTTCTAATGGAGAAGTTGTTTCCTTCTGATGGCATTTAAAAGTGGAAGCAAAATGATTGTGTCCTATAATTTAATCTAAAACTTTGGAAAAATGCACTCACCACTTTCAAAAATCTAGTTCAGGCAGTAAAACAAAGTATTTTAAATCTCACACTGCACTAATTATAGGTACAATTTTGAAATTTCTCCCTCTCTTAGACTTGACAAATGTTACCTAGTGTTTTCATAATGACATAACAGTTTTGTGTAGCACACAATCAAAATGTTATTATTGCATATTATCCAACCACGGAGCACACCATTCTTTGCCAGAGAATCTTTTCTTAGTACATATGTTTCAAAAGCACTTACTCCATAAATGAAAGATTAAGGTTTAGCTGACCTAGATTGAGCTGTGGGGATTTAAAAACCAAAGATCAATCATTTTGGGTCTACCTCAGTTTATTATTTGATTTATTTTTTTCTCTCTTCATATTTTATGCTACTCAATGGGTTCATTTGAGTTTTCTTGGGGTGTGGGATTGGAGGAAAACTCATGTGTACTTTAAAAACATTGAAAAAGTATATGATAAAAAATATAATCATGACTAAATGGTTCTCTTTTTAATAGGATATCACAAGTAGTTTTCATTTTATATTCTCTTGAGACACTGGAAGTTCACTTGTCATTTCTGAAGCCTCTTTGGTTATTCACAGCTATCAGGTGTGTTTGATAGCATTTAACCTCTCTTACTCCTAAGCGTAGTGGTTATGAGTTGGGCTGCCAACATCAAGGTCAGCAGTTCGAAACTACCAGCGGTTCCATGGGAGAAAGATGAGGCATTCTGTTCCCATAAAAATTTACCAGCCTCAGAAACCCTGTGCAGGGTTGCTATGAGTCGGAACTGACTCCATGGTATTAACAAAAACAACAACAACAACAACTCCTAAGCCTCAAGCACTGTAAGATTAAGCACTGGACCAAGAGGTCAGTTTGAACCATAAGGTCAGCAGTTCACAGTCAACAGCTGCTCCTTGGAAACCCTATATAGGGTCTCTATGAGTTAGAACAGACTCGATGGCACTTAATAACAACATTTACCAATGCTCCTTATTTGGAGTTCTCTTGTGACTCTGATGGTTAAGGAGCTGGACTGCAAAGTCTGTTTGAACTGCAAGGTCAATAGTTCAAGCTCACCAGATGCGCCTTGAAAACTCTATATAAGATCTCTATGAATCAGCACCAATGTGAAGTCACTTAGCTACAACAACTCCTAAATCCCAAGATAAGTGGAACATTTTTTACCCTTTATAAATGAAAAATCAACCCAGAGAGAATCAACATAGGTGGTGACATTGTACTTCCTCTTGAAGTCCTATAATTAGTGAAATAACAAACATGAAAGAGCACCCAGTATTTATGGGATTTTGAAAATATAGTCTTCTGTGGATGAGTTTGTTTATGAAATGTCTGCATGATGTCTGTCTGATTCAGCTTGCATTTTAGGAAAAGAAAATAATTTTTAAAACTTTGGAAATATAAAGAGTCAATTTCTATTGAAAATAAAAAATACATTATGTTTATAACCATTTAGTAACTTCAAATGAAAACTAGTCTATATAGCTCGCATGTCAAAACATATGATTAAAATGTACAATTAAAACAAGCTTCCATATACATGTTGAGGTTGACAGTTATCCCTCTCTTTGAGGTCTTTCTGACCTTCATTAGAATGTCATTTAGATCCATCTAAAACTGTTGTTTCCCACTGGGCAGCATTCCTGTAAATTTATTGTAAAGCTGCAATGGCTTGGGAAGATAATCACTTGAGTTCTGTTAAAAACTTGTTAGCCTTGACCTCAAAAGTATCCTTTTGTTTGAAGACACTCTAACAAGTATATTACTGAGAGAACTTGTCTGCAGTCGCCCACTGATCACAGAATCGTATTTAAATACATCTTTGTTTACAATAAAACTGCACATGCGTGAATTGGACCATAGTAGCACTGCATTTTGACTTATCATTGAGTTGTACACAAAAAGAAACAATTTCGTGTTTTCTTTCAGTTTAATTTCCAATTTCTTTGTCCTTCATGTATGCACGTTTACTATTCTATTTTAGAAAAGTCTTGATAACAGTATATACATAGGTTTTCTTTCTTAAAAATACAGGCTGAATCTTGGCTTCCCTGGCATACCATTATAAAATAGACACTAGAGGGGGAGAGAAAGGAATAGCCAGAAATATCATCATAGAAAGCTTGTAAGTCTATCTTCTGCTTGTAACTGATTGGAATACCTAAAATGGGGCTACAATGTGCCCAGTGAAGGAGGCTTCCTGTGGAGCCTCTGCATTACATACGACTATAGGTGGAAGCCTGAGCAGCATCCAGAATCTGCTGAGATGGGAAATTTCCACTTGAAAAGATGGACAGACCAGCCTAGAGCGACTAGAAGAACAGAAGATAACTTCTTGAAAGAAATACCTACAGGAAAAACGCAAAACAATATAGGCAGACCGACTGATTCCTACAAGAACAAGCAAGTTGCTCGCCAAGGAGACATCAAGGCAAGTGGTTGGGTCCCCTCAGAGCAAACCCCTTTCCTAGACTAAGACTCAATGGGAATACGCACTCTGATTGGTGACCATGTTCATTACCGATAAGGGGAAGTGAGGGAAAAACAGCAATGAAGCTGTGAGCTAAGCCCTACAATATACAATAAACTACTGTGAACCAGGGTAGAGACCTGGTTGGCCAGCAGTGTGGTGAGAACTGGGGACTCTTGAGCCCAGAGTCCGTGACATAGCCACAGAAGACTAGAGTGGAGAGTGAAGCATCCAGCTGATAAGAAGAGAGGGCATATGCACAAGAACACCCATACTTGCAGATAATACCCACTTGACCTGGCATCAATGACTGGATGATCAGAGCTCAACTAGGAGTAGAAAGAAGAGGAAAAAAAGTAATCTGATACAATTTGATGAACTTGATCTCCACCTATGGAAGCAGTAGCTCAAAAGAGGAAACAAATCTTCACGGCAAGGATCGTTCCCACCCCCTCCCTACACAGAGTAGACGGGGATGGGCAACTTGGACATTGGGTACCCAAAAGGTGAGAGCACTACAAAGGCAAGAAGTGACTGGCTTACAAGCTTTCACGAGGGGAACTAGATCCAGAGGGCGTGGAGGAAGGTAGAATCTCCACTGAGTAGTATTCGATCTGTCCAGGCGGGGCTGATGAAAGGAAATGCAGATAGGTCTTTTGTGATATAGTAGTGAATGATTGTTATCAGGACTGCTTGTGAGGGTTGGATATGTAAAGGTAGACATTTTGTA
>NW_006408524.1:34739009-34753777 GCF_000296735.1 Chrysochloris asiatica | reverse complement strand
AAGAGAGAGGGGCTGTGTGCTGACAGACAGGGGGGGGGCAGGCTTGTAGGGTATACCCTTTGTTTGGTTGATAATGCATGAGGAGATTATAACCATGGCAATGAAACGATGTGTAAAACCTAATGGTCTCCCATGTAAACTATCACATAATTCACAATAAAACATTAAAAAAAAAAATACAGGCTGAGATTCTCCATCTTTTAAAGGGCACGATTGATTTGCCCATACTTATTATATTTGTTGTTATGTTTGGAATCATTTCAGCCATTTTACTTTGTGATTTTTATTTGCCTGCCCTTAGCCAAGATTTAAAAGTTGTAGAGGCACAATGATTAAACATTTGGCTGCTAACCAAAAGGTTCCAGATTAGAACCCACCAAACAGTTCTATAGGAGAAAGGTCTTGACATCTGTTCCTGTAAAGATTACAGTTGGAGTACTGATGTAGCGCTGTGAGCTAATATGCTGGACTGCAGTGTCATTTGAACCACAAGGTTGGTGGTTCAAGCTCACCAGCTGCTCCTTGGAAACCCTATACAGGGTCCCTATGGGTTGGAAATGACTCGACAGCACTTAACAACAACAAAAATTACAGTTAAGAGAGTCCTATGGGTTGGGTCTACTATGTTGGATGGATTCAATATTAGTCAGAATTGACTCCATAGTATGTAAAAGAATAACAGCATGTCTTATCTGCCTTCTATTTCTCTCTACTGGGATGGGAGTTAAATGTTTTTATCCGAATTAACAATGTTTTCCTGGAACAATAAAATAAATTAAGAATGCTTTAACTCTGCTTTCTTTAACTCTATTACCCTCTGTGTTTGTCAGGTATATTTGTTCTTTATAGTTAAATCCTCTGGTGTAGGTAGTATTATTGTTGCTATCATTAATAGTGAATACTTCTTTAGATTTGCTAACATTTTAACAAATTCTTTGTTGATCATTGTATACTGCTCCTTCCTCCTAGGTTTAATTTTATTCTTATCAAATTGTTTTATTGGGAAATATAATGATTAGGAGTAAATTTTCAGATAAAATATATAATTATGTTAAAATTTAATTCATATTTCAGAAATAAGCATATTGACCATAGGGTAACCATGATGTAACAAAACAAACAACTATACAAGAACAAGAAAAATAAAACATAAACCAAACAGTCTCTATTCATACATTGTATCCTTACTTGACCCTTTTCTGGAATTTTAATTTCTTTGTTTTTGTTTTATTTCATTTTGTTTTGTGTTTTTTCCCTAGATCCCAGTTCCCTTTTTAATGGCAAAGTACACTAAAAGATGTTCTTCTTGGAATAATGTGGGCCATGTTTCTTTTCTCCTGTAACCACTTAAGGTACCCTTAGCCCTAAAATCTGTTGTTGGTGTTAAATATAGATAAGTGAGTCTGATTCATAGTGATTCTATGTAGATTTTCCTAGGTGTGGCTGGTAAGTTTGAACTGCTGACCTGGCTGTTAGCAGTCCCGTGCTTACACTACAGTCCCATACCAGGACTCCCTAGGATCTGTAGGCACAGGCTTCTGCTTGTGTTTACTAATCTTAGTTTGATTTATCACCATGGTTCTGGAAACAGGATTTCCCTTTCTTCTAAGTTCTACCATGTGTTGGCTTTCAAAAGCATATGTAATTTTGTTTTATACAAAATTCTTATGTATCATAGTGGGAGAAGCTCATTTGAGTCACTTCAGACTTTCCTACTGCCAGAAAACTCAGGACTAGTTCCTATGTGACAAATGGCTTTTTGCTTTTAGGATTTTTTAAAGATACTTTTATTTTCAGCATGGGGGATGACAAAAGCAATGTTTTCCTCTTGGGTAAAACCACCATGTACAAAGATAAAATTGCTACATGCAATTTCAGACTTACAAAAAACTGTAAATTTGTCTTTGGTCATGAGAAAATTGATTACCTATCAGTGTCATAAAGGCAACCTTAGAGTAAAATCTCTCAGCATAAGAAAGAGTTTGTCAAGAAGGACAGCTGGAATTTCTCAGCCTTCAGTGGCAGGGCTGACTAAAATTGAGTCAACAAGCCACGTCAGTGGTAGAATCCATGGTTTTAACAGAGATAAAAATGTTAAAACCTCCACCCTTATGGACAGGTTTGAGCAGTGATTCTCAAAGTGTTTTATAAGGGTAATCCTATTACTTAAAATTTAGGTGAACTGTGCTTTCTACTTCATAGCTTTGTTTATTTAAATGAATTGCTTACCTGGCTTTATTTGCTTTCTAACTACTAAAATATAATCCTAGGACAAAGGACACATCCAGGCTCCATGAAACATTTATTCTTTTGCATTGATGTGTTGTGACTATTCTGAGGCTTCATGTGTTCTATTAGAATTTCCTTGTAGATACATCTATATCTGTTTGATAAATACTAGTTTAGATAGGAATGAGTACTTCTGTAGCACAATATTAAGTAGGATACAATATTTGGAGATGACTGCTTTCTTATTTATATGTTTTTAGAAAGTTAGATACACTCATTCATTCTTAGAAATTTAAATAATTTTAGAGACCATTAAATCTACTCAAATGAGTAGCTAGGGGAAGGGGGAAATTCTTCTGAAGTTGTTATGAAAAAGAGTTTTCTTAAAATCTTTTTAGACTGAAGTACATTACAGAGTCAACGACTCACTAGTAAGTGATTGTTTTAAATCCTTTTCCAATTAATTACTTTTTTTTTTCAATAAAAGCCTATTCGAAAATATGCACATATTGTTGTTGTTGTAAAGTACTGTGGAGTTGGTTCCGACTCATAGTGAGCCTGCACAGGGTTTCCGAGGCTGTAAATCTTTACGGGAGCAGAACGCCTAGTCTTTCTCCCACGGAACCACTGGTAGTTTTGAACTGCTGACCTTGAAGTTAGCAGCCCAATTCGTAACCGAGCTCTGGTAGCGTAGTGGTTACGAATCAGGCTGTGAACCTAAAGGTCAGCGGTTCGAAACTACCAGCCGCTCCGCGGGAGAAAGATAAGGCTTTCTACTCCCGTAAGGATTTACACCCTCGGAAACCCTGTACAGGGTCGCTATGGGTCGGAACCGACTCGACGGCACTTAACAACAACAACAACGCTACCAGAGCTCCTCATATTACAGATAAGCAATCTGAGGTATAGAGAGATTGAGAGAAGGCTGTATGTCCAAGTACACAGTAAGGGCCTGAGTCCTGATGTGGCACTGTAGAATAAGTACTGGACTGCTAACCACCAGTTGCTCCTTGGAAACCCTATGATGTGTTGTTATGAGTCAGACCCAACTTGACAGCATTCAACAACAGCAACAACAAAGCTAGGATATGAATTTAGCTAGAACATGCACTTCCACCACTAGTTAAGCTAGTCATGGGACTCCTAAAATAGTTAGGCACTCATTTTCTGCTAGTACCAAGTGTCGTTTGCTCATATTTATTAGTTTCATGTTATTAAATTGAACTGTCAAATATTGGGATTCATATTTGGGATTTGGAAAGTACTCTTCAATAACTTAATCTTCTTCACATTGACATGGAATCTACTCTAGGTTGGTGAGATTTGATTTACCATGAATTTCTTAGACTGGTACACTGTGTGTTAATTTCTGGGAAGGTAAAGAAATTCAGGCTTGGTGGTTCTGTTTATTCATCCTTCAATTCCATATTCATTTATTCTTAGGCTTTGATTTGATTACTGAGTCATCTAGAAGGATTTGTAGCATTTTGTGGCTGTGGTTTCATCACTTGTAAAGGTATGTTAGTACCCTGTCAAATTCTGAAAACATTTCTTTGCAAATTTCCCATAGAAATTAATAAGAACCATTCAGTGATGAATATGCAGTGAGTTAAAATGCGAAAGCAACACTGCAACTGAGTGTGTTATGGGCTTTCCCCCTGATAAACTGTTATTCTCAGAATATATAATTTTTAATAGATCAATACAATAGTTCAATGAATTTGACATTTTGTTGTTCCTAAATCTGTCTGGTACATACATTTGTGCATTATTTTATAACGTGCCGGTCATTTGTCACATCTATGTGATACTTCAGGATGAGGAGTGGACCGCTAACTACAAGGTCGGTGGTGCAAACCCACCATCTATCCCTCAGAAATCCTATAGAAGGTCTCTATGAGTCAGAATGACTAGACCACACGTAAAGAGAGCAACAGTGTGAGAATGGTTGATGCTCATTGGGGTTACTAAGATAGTAAGTCCACAGTGATCTGCTTCCATAATTGTAGGGTATTCATACATTGGCCTGCACACCAGTAGGACATGTCTTAGTTAATTGACATTCTTGTACAATAGGTCAGGTTGTGGATATCCCTTCCCTTGAATAAGAGGGTATTTAACTTTATTTATGATCCTGAAAATGTATCTTTTGATTCTCAATTGTAAACTGGCTACCACAAATCATAAGATTCTTAACCATTATTGTAACAATGATGTACCAAGAAAACTCATCATTGCCAAATCTGTACCACAGATGCAGCATCTATTTAAATGAGCCATGCAAACCTTTTTATTTACTTACAGAAAACAGTAACTAGAGTTATATTATGGCCTTGACTTTCATTGTTACAAATTCATTTCGGTTTAGATGATATGGTTGAGTTTTGGGGCTATAATTCCAGAAATCATTAAAATGTCATAAATTTAACTGTCATTGAGTAAGAATTTGTGATAGGGATTCCAGAAATTATTAATAGTTAATATTGGCTAAAGTGTAACTGCTGTTGTGGCACTGTAGGATAAGCACTGGACTGCTAACCACAAGGTCAGTTGTTCAAACCCACCAGGTGCTCATCAGAAGACCTACACAGCATTGCTGTGAGTCTGAACTGACTAGACAGCACTTAATAACTACAACAACTAAGTGTGAATGATTCAGGTGGCTGATTGGACTCTCCATAGATATAAGTGGCTCATAGTTAAGTGGAGTCCTGGTGTGGTACTGTAAGATCAGCACTGAACTGTGAAACACAAGGTTCATAGTTCAAACCCATCAGCTCCTCCTCAGAAAACCTATACAGGGTCTCTATGAGTCAGAACCTACTCGATGCCACTTAATAACAACAACAAAGGTTAAGATAATTCTTGGATTAAGACATTTTAAAATTTAGTCTTCAATTGCTTCCAGAACAACAATAGGATGGGCATTTCCCATCTGATACGCTGTTAAAATCACAAATGCATATGCAGAGAAACTAAGATTTAGAAAGTTATAGGCTTGACGTTTATTTGATTTCTCTTGTTTATCTCAACTCACCAATATCTATTTCTCTGTATATGGACAATTCTTTCAGTTTTAAAATAGGCAGAATAAGCTGTTAACTTTGAGACATCATAGGTGCTGATATCCCCTCTTCCCCCCAAAAAAATCCTCTCATCCCTGAAAAAATTATCATTGTTGGAGTGCCTGAGTGCTTTTTTGTTAACAAAAAAGGACAAAAGTGAAAATTTATGCAATCTGTTCTTAGGTTGACCATATAATTTGTCTCTGAACCCACACACCTTTGAGAGTACAATGGGACAATATTAGTAATTACACTGGGATAGTGAACATCAAGTAAATCATCCTATCCCGAATATGTCAAAGATATTGCCTCTGTTATGCATCCTGACAAGAATTTTAAATTAAAGTTTATTTAAGGAAATGAAAAACAGCAGAGTAGTATTTTGTCATTATTTTGGCCAACAGAATCCAAATCTATGAATGGACGACCCATTAGAGTTTAGTTTAAGTCATCATTCCTAAGGACTTCCATATAGTGCTGTAGGATCAGCCCTGGATTGAGGACCACAAGGTCAGCAGTTAAAATCCACCAGCTGCTCTGCAGAAACCCTAAATAGGGTCGAAATGAGTTGAACTAACTTGATGGGACTTAATAACAACAACAATCATTCCTAAGGGTATAAGTTACAGGTGTTGCTATGAGTCTCAGAGCATCCTATAAGGTAGATGTTGTTGTTGTTGTTGTTGTTGTTGTTGTTGTTGTTGTTAAGTGCCTTAGAGTCGGAGCCAACCCATAGCGTAGATAGTGCCCATAAATCTTTACAGAAGCAGATTGCCACATTTTCCCCTCATAGAGTTAATGGGTTAAAATCTGACCTTTCTGCTAACAGCAATAATAGAGGACAGTTTAAACACTCTACCAACAGGAGTTTTTAGATTTAAAAAAACAAAAAAACTTTTTCATACAAAGATGAGGAAAGTCTCTAAACTAGTGTATGCAAACCCCTGAAGGATTGTGTCAAAATGCAGATTTTTGATCCAGAAAGTCTGGAGTGGAGTCTGAGATTTTGCTTGTGATGCCGGTGCTGCTGGACCTGGTCCCTACTTTGAAAAGCAAAGTTCTAAATTATTTTAAACAAGCCACACAGCTGAAGTTCCTCTAATTTCACCAACGAGACCCCATCTCATTACACAAAGGAGCAAGTTAATTCACTAATTTTACCAGTAAAAAATGATTTTAGATTGCAGTAACCTAACTAGTCCTGGTATGGCGCTGTATGATAAAGCATTGGACCACAAGTTCATTTGAACCACAAGTTCTGCAGTTCAAACTTACCGGCATCTCCTTGGGAACCTTATACAGGGTTGTGATGAGTAGGTACCGACTTGGTGGCACTTAACCATAGTCACCTAACTAGCATAACATTACCAATTGATCAAAGATAGAAATTTCAGGAGGTTTGTGCTAGCTCCCTGCAAATATGTCCCTTACTGCATCTTGACTAAATCAGGACTGTGCATTCTTGATTAGCATGTCAGCTGATCACTCCTTGAATGTGCTTTCTTGATATGCACTTGACTTAACCTAAGTAAAACATTCATCATATCACATTGCGTATGTTGTAGTGTTTAAAAACAAATTCCAGAAATTCATAACTCTTGATCTGTTATGTCTTTTGTTTTTCCATAGTCAAGATATACTATATATGGAGCCCTGATGGTACAATGGATCAGAACTTGGCTTCTAACTAAAAGGTCTGGGTTAACTCACCAGCCCTCCATTGCAGAAAATATTTCAGCCTAGGAAATCATATATTGTTGTTGTTAGGTGATGTCAAGTTGGTACCGATTCATAGTGACCTTGTACACAACAGAAGGAAACCCTGTCCGATCCTGAGCCAACCTCAGAATTGTTGCTATGCTTGAGTCCATTGCTGCTGCCACTGTGACAATCCATCTTGTTGGGGTTCTTCATCAATTTAGCTGACCCTCCACTTTACCAAACATGCTGTCCTTCTTAAGGGATTGTTCCTTCCTGATAATATGTGTGAACTATGAGAGACAAATCTAAACATCCTAGCTTCTAAGGAGCATTCTGGCTGTACCTCTTTAAACACAGATTTGCTTGTTCTTTTGGCAGTCCATGATACTGTTACTATTTTCCTCTAACACCACAACTCAAATGCATCAATTCTTCTATGGTCGTCTTCATTCATTGTACAACTTTCACATACATATGAGGCTATTAAAATATGATGGTTTGGGTCAGGTGTACCTTTGTCCTCAAACTGACATCTTTTTCCTTGACCGCTTTAAAGAGGTTTTATGCAGCAGATTTGCTTAATGACATATGTTGTTTGATTTCTTGACAGCTACTTCTGAGAGTTGATACTTAAACTGAGCAAAATGAAGTTTTAGATAACTTCAATCGTTTCTCCACTTATATCGATGTTATTTACTGGTCCAGTGGTAAGGGCTTTTGTTTTCTTTACACTGAGGTGCAGCCTTACCAAAGGCATAGGTCTTTTTATTTTTAATCAGTAAGTGTTTTAAGTCTAGTTTGCTTTTAACAAGCAAGCTTGTATCGTCTCCATATTGCAGGATATTAATGAGTCTTCCTCCTAGTTTAATGTCACATTTTTACTCATATAGTTCAGCTTCTCAAATATTTACTGAAAAATACAACCCTGAATTGTATTGAATAAGTATGATGAAAAGTACAAACCCAGCATACAACTTTGTTAATTTACAACCTTCAGCGTTCCCTTTTGACCAGCTGCCTATTGGTCTATGTACAGGTATTTCATGAGCACAGTTAAATGTTCTGGAATACTCATTCCCAGCAATGTTGTCCATAGCTTGTCATGATCCACAAAATAAAAAACCTTTGCATAGTCAATAAATCACAAGTAAACATATTTCTGGTTTTCTCTGCTTTCTGTCAAGATCCATCTGACTTCAGCAGTGGTATTCCTCCTTTCACTTTCTCATGTAAATCTGGCTTGAAACTCTGGCAGTACCCTATCAATATACAGTTGCAGCTGTTTTTGAATTATGTTTAGCAAAATTTTACTTGGATGCAATATTAATGATATTGTCCAATGATTTACACAGCCTGTTGAGTCATCTCTCTTTGGAATGGGCACAAATATGGATCTCTTCTAATGAGTTGACATGTAGCTTTCTTCCAAATTTTATGGCATAGATGAATGAGTACGTCTATTGCTACAGCAGTTTGTTGAGTGATTGCAATTTGTTTTCCATCAGTTTGTGGAGCCTTGTTCTTTGTCAATGCCTACAGTGTCCCTTGGACTTCTTCCTTAAATATCATTGGTGCTTGATCATATGCTACTTCTTGAAATGTTTGACCATTGACCATTTCATTTTGTTACAGTGGCTTTGTGCATTCCATCCATCTTCTTTTGGTGCTTTCTGCCTCATTCAATATTTGGCCCATAGAATCCGTCAATATTGCAAGTTGAGGCTTGAAATTTTTCTTCAGCTCCTCCAGCTCAAGAAATGCTGATCGTGTTCTTCTCTTTTAGTTTTCTAACTGCAGGTCTTTGCACATTTCAACACTCTGTCTGACTTTGTCTTCTTCAGCTACCTATTGATCTTTCTATTCAGCTCCTCCTTTCTTCCATTTACTTTCACATCTCTATGCTGTATAGCAAGTTTCAGACTCTTTTCTAACATCTATTTGGTCTTTTTATTCTTTCTTGTATTCTTAATGATATTTTGCTTTCTTCCTGTCTGATCTTCTTGATGTCATCCCACAACTTCTGGTCCCTGGTCAGTAGAGTCTAATTTATAAAATATGTTCTTGAGATGCACTCTAAATCCAGGTGGGCTATGTTCAAGGTAATATCTATGCTCTTGTGGACTTGTTTTGATTTTCTTCAGCTTCAGTGTGAACTTTCATATGAGCAACTAATGATCTTTCCACAGTGTGTCCCTGGCTTTGTTTTGGCTGATGATAATGAGCTTTTCCACCTTCTTTTTCCACAGATTTAGTTAATTATATTTAGTTCATTATATTTCATCTGTTAGGACCATGTTTATAGTCATCTTTTATGCTGTTTAAAAAGAGTATTTGTAATGAACAAATCATTGGTTTTGCAAAATTCTATCATGTGAACTCCAGTATCATTTCTATCACCAAGATCATATTTTACAACTATTCGTCCTTCTTCTGTTTCCAACCTTTGTATTCCAATCACCAGAAATTATCAATACATATTGATTACATGTTTGATAAATTTCATACTGAAGAAGTTGGTGGAATTCTTCAATTTCATCCTCATTGGGGACTAAATTTGAATGATAATTGTATTGAATGGTCTTCCTTGTAGGTGTATGGATATTATCCTATCATAGATAGCACTGTATTTCAAGATAGATCTTGAAATATTCTTTTTGATTATGAATGGAATGCTGTTTCTTCCATTTGTCACTTCCTGCGTAGTAAGCCATGTGGTTGTCCAATTCAAAATACCCATCCATTTCAGTTCACTAATGCCTAGGATATTGATGGTTATGTGGCCCTTTCCATTTTTGACAATTTAAATTTTTTCTAGGTTCACACTTCATACATTCCACATTCCTGGAGGGCAGTTCTATCATGTCCTATAATGTCACTGTGTGTTGGACTTGACTGAACAGCACACAACATCATCAATGTGATTTCTCAGTTGTGTGATTATTTGATACATGCATAGTGAGAATAAAAATTCTAAAAGATATTAACTGAATGTTGCATAATACTGAATCTCACAGATTAATTTTGAGGTGACAATCTAAGACAGCATTAATAATGAGAGTGTTGTTAATGGTCAGCAAAAATTTCCATGATAGAAATGGAAGAAGCCTTCTTGCTCTTTCAAAATGTATTTTTGAAAGCAAGTGGGGAATGGCCAGAACTGGGACACCAAGAGCTCAAGGCTATTTATATAAATCATCATGGTCTATTTATAGAAAAAATTAGAATGAGAATGTTGTTGTTAAGTGCCATTGAGTTGGTTCTGACCCATAGCAACCCTCTAGAGGGTTTCCAAGGAGTGACTGGTGAGCTTGAACCACCAACCTTGCAGTTCAAACTGACTTTGCAATCTAGCACATTAACCCAAAGCACCACACCAGGACTCCAAGACTTGAATTGAAAAGGCTCTGGTTCTGACACATTTGGATCTTTGGATCAGTAACTTAATGTTTCATTCTATGTGCTTTTATCTGTGATGGAACAAGACATCATTGTCTTATGTACTTCAAAGCATTACAGTGATTATCAAATGAGTTCATAAGTATGAAATACTTGGAAAAATTATGCTATCATATAAATTCATAAAATTACCATTCTACATTTAAAACAGCATTCAATTCCTTATTAATCATCACAGGCCACTTTTTGTGGCACTAATCCCATGAGGCCTAGTGTGTTTTGTTGTAGGTTAAACACTGGATTGCGAACCACAGGTCAGCAATTCAAATCTACCAGCTGCTTCTTGGAAACCATATACAGGGTTGCTATGAGTTGGAATTGACTTTATGACAGTTAACAACAACAAACTCATGAAGACATTGAGAGAAATCAAAACTATTCTGTCATACTCTAAAGGCTTTAAGAATTAATGATCTATTGTCATTGGTAAAAGACACCAGCAAATAAATGTAAATCATAAGGATTTGGCCTATGGTCAGCTTTCAAAACTGAAAATATAAAGAATTTAAAGTAATGAAATTCAGATATTTTATTCCTAACATTATTAAGTCTAGCTTTCTTTGTGTGCTACAGAAAAAAGTGTTATTGTTATCTTCTTTCTTTTTTAAACTTGACCCTTTTGCTTGGACAAAGGGCACTTGTGCCATATAAATGACCATTTGTTTTAGATTTGAAATAATGAATATTTTCTTTTTGTTTCCCTTTATAACAAGGACCAAAGACATTACAGAAATTCTCTTTGAAGTTCTATGCTAAGTACATTCTGCTAAAACTCTCATTTTCCTCTGCCTTACTACCTTTCATTTGTAATAAATCAGTGACATTTCATAGGCTTATTCAAACTATCATTACTTTCCTTCCTTTTCTTCTCCCTCTCCCCTCTCTTTCAGATTGTTTGACTTAGATGACTTAGAGTCCACATGCCACTTATAAGAATGATGCTATAGAAAGGGGCTACAAAACATTTGTAGAAAAATTTAATTAAAAGACAATGGAATTTTTCCACAAACTTTTTGAAGTCCCCTTGTAGTTACAGTAGTAATTGTTCATCTATGAAGAATGCAGTCCCCCTCTAAAGCATATTGCCCATCAACTAAATGGTATTTGTGAAACATATGAAATACCAGCATAATAAATATAAAACAATAAGACCCTTTTAGGTTTACTTTAACCTCACTTTTCTAGTTTGTCACTGAATTCTTTAATTCTGGTCTGGATCTTTAAATGAACTCATTTCGGTTACTCACTATATTTGCTGTTGTTAGATACCTTTGAGTTGGTTCCAGCTCATAGTGACCCCTTTGCACAACAGAATGAAATTCTGCCCAGTCCTGTACCATACTCATAGTTTTTGTTGTTTTTAATCAACAGAATGAAATTCTGCCCAGTCCTGTACCATACTCATATTTTTTGTTGTTTTTAATCAACAAAATGAAATTCTTCCCAGTCCTGTACCATACTCATAATTTTTGTTGTTTTTAATCCCATGATTGGGACAACTGTGCAATCCATCCCATTAAGAGTACTCCTCTTCCTTAGATGTGCCTCTCTACCAAGTATGGTGTCTTTCTCCAGGAACTGATGCCTCATGACAACATGTCCAAAGAAATAGAGATGAAGTCCATTTCCCCTTCCAAAGAGCTATATCACTTCCAAGACAAATTTGCTTGTTTGATGATTTTAACATTGTTAGGCCATTAGGTCACTTCTCTTTGAAATGGGTACAAATATTGATCTCTTCCAATCAGTTAGCTGGGTGGCTATCTTCCAAATTTCTTGACATAGTTGAGTGAGCACCTCCCTTGTTGCATTCGTTTGTGAAAACATTTCATTTTGTATTATGTCAATTGTTGAAGCTTGGGTTTTTTTGTTTTGTTTTGTTTTGTTTTGTTTTTTTGCCAGTGTCTTCAGTGCAGCTTGGATTTTTCATTGAATACCATCAATTTTTGATCACATACTGACTCTTCAAATGGACCAGTGACACTGTATCCTTTCCATCTTCTTTTGATGCTTCCTATACTGTTCAAAATGTTCTCACAGAATCCTCCAATATTGCAACCTGAGGCTTGAACTTTTTCCTTAAGTTCTTTTAAGTTGAGAAAGGCTGAATATGTTCTTCTGTTTTAGTTATCTATCTCCAGGTCTTTGCACATTTTATAATTATATGTGACTTTGCTTTATTGAGCTGACCTTTAAAATATTCTGGTCAGCTCTTTTATCTCATCATTTCTTCTAGTCACTTTAGCTTCTCTACTTTCAATAGTAAGCTTCAGAGTCTCTTCTGATATCTATTTATTTTTTCTTTCCTGTCTTTTAAACGACATTTTGCTTTCTTCATGTATCATGGTCTTTACATTCAGGTAGGATTTGCTGAAAGTCCTATTTTGGCTCTCATGGACTTATTTTAATTTTCTTTAGCTTTAGCTTGAACTTGCATATGAGCAATTAATAATCTGTTTTACAGTTGACCCCTGACTTTGTTTTGGCTGATGATACTGAGTTTTTCCATTGTCTCTTCCACAGATGTAGTCAATTTGAATCCTGTGTATTTTATCTGGTGAAAACCACATGTATGTTGTTGATGTTGTTAAGTGCTATGGAGTCATTTCCAATTCATAGAGACCCTGTGCACAACAGAATTATGTATTACCAGTCCTGTGCCATCCTCACAATTGTTATATTTGAGCACATTGCTTTTGCTTCTGTCAATAGACCTTATTGAGGGACTTTCTCATTTTCCTTGACCCTCCATTTTACTAAGCAACAGGTCCCTCTCCAGGGACTGGTCCCTGCTGATAACATGTCAAAAGTATGAAAGAAATCTCTCTATTTTGGATTCCAAGGAGCTTTCTGACTGCACTTTTTCCATGATAGATCAATTTGTTTTAATTTTAAATGGTGTTGGGAGGATCAACTGAGTGGGGGCGGTGAAGGAAGGAAACAGACTGGTGAACAGTCTGCCAATCAGATGCAGCACCACCATCATGAACATTTGTGAGCACCTTTGGAGACAGACAGTGGCTTTGTGGCAAAGATGCACATCAGTGACTGGTGACATGAAAGGTGCACTTCTTTCTTGTTATCTATGGTTCCCTGGTGACTAGAGGTGTGGCCACCCCCACCCTTGTCCACCCCTAGCTCATCCCCAGATTTTCAGGAGTTCAGATTTGTTGGGTGTGAAGCATACTCTGGCTGTGCTGTCATGGATTCAAACAGACTCTGCTCAATACCTGCAGAGCCCAAAGGGCCACCAGACCAGCCCTAGACTAGCAGGAACTCTCACAACCAGGGTGCCTGCTCTTAGCTGCTTTCAGTGCTGACGGACACTGAACCCCACCACCCCAAATGCCTTTACAAACTACTTCTGGATTCAGTGTCCTGAACATAGACAGGACCTAAGTCTAAAGGAACTCCATCTAGAGTCAGGAACATTGTTGTCGTCTTCCTTCCCCACCCACCTGGTGAGCTCTTTGGCTGGCAGAAGTGTCCCAAAGTTTTCTCCTCTTTGATCCATCAACTGCACAGTGTTTTTTTGGTTTTCCCTGTTTCATTGTTTTGGGTTACTTAGTTTCTTTCTTCTCCTTTTCCCACTTTCTTTTTATTTATTTATTTTTAACTTTCAGTTTCTCTTCCCCCGTCTATTTTCTATTTTCCCTCTTGATTTTTCTTAACAACAACAGCAGCAATAGCATTTATATCTCTTTCTTTTTTCATCTTTCCTCTCTCTAGTTTTCTTTTTAAATTTTCTCTCAGTTTTCTCTTCTGCTTTATTTTCCTGTCCCTCTTTTATCTTTTTTTAGATATTATATTATTCTTTTCCTGTTGCTGCCTGTGGGGTTTATTTTTTAAATTATTATTATTTGCATTTTCTCCTGTACTATTTTCTTTTCACTGTTGCCTCTTTTTTTGTTTTCTTATTTATGTGTGTATTTTTTATTCTTGCCCCACCTGATGAGAGACAGCAACCATGCAAATATAGTCCAAGCCACCACCACACACTCTGCAGGTCCATCCACTGGGTAAAAGCAAACATCTGTTCAAAACAGCCTGGTACTGGTACAATGAAAAATACATTGATCAATGGAACAGAATCAAGAATCCAGAAATTAATCCATCCATATACAGTCAACTGATTTTCGACAAAGTGCCTAGGTATATTGCATGGGAAGAAGATGGTCTCTTTAACAGATGTTGCTGGCAGAACTGGAAAATGATATGCAAAAGATTGAAACAAAACCTTTACTTCACGCCCTGTACAAAAACCAACTCAACATGGATTAAAGGCCTAAATGTGAATCTCAAAATTATGAAGGTCAT
>NW_006408524.1:34724073-34736734 GCF_000296735.1 Chrysochloris asiatica | reverse complement strand
AGGGTTGACAGGGATGGGCAACTTAGACATTGGTTACCCAAAATGGGGGGTTTATAAAGGCAAGAAGTGACTAGCTTACCAGCTTTCAAGAGAGAGCTTAGTTCCAGACAGGCCATGGGTAGGTAGGACCTCCACTGAATGATTTCCAATCTGTTGGGACTGGGCTGGAAATGGGAATAAGACCCTTGTGGTACAATAGTGAATAATTGCCATCAGGACTGACTGTGAGGGTCAGAAATGCAGAGGTAGATGTTTTTTGACAAAAGGAGGGGAGTGATTGATTTTGCAGCCCAGGAGCAGAGGTCCCTGGGACCATCAAGAGAGAAGAGCTGAGAGTATGCCCCTACCCAGAGAGTCAGTGAGGGTGGGCTTGGAGACAGAGATGATGATGTGGACTGATGGAGTGGCTGGGAACACTGGACTCAGGTAGGGAGAGGGGCTCTGTGCTGACAGCTGCGGGGGCGGGGGGCAGGCCTGTGGGGTGTATCCTTTGGTTATTTGATGATGCATGGAGAAGACTGAAATCATTTCAATGAAACAAAATACATAAGATGAATGTAAAACTGATGTTCTCCCATGTAAACCCACATAATTCACAATAAAAATTTTAAACATTCAGGTGGCCAACAAACATATAAAGAAATGTGTGTGATCACTAGCCATTGTTGTTGTTGTTTGACGTCAAGTCGGTTCCGGCCCATAGCAACCCTATATAGGGTTTCTGAGAACCAGCTAGTGAGCTTGAACCACTGACTTTGCAGTTCAAACTGACTTTTCAGTCTATCACATTAACCCACAACACCACCCTGCAAATTAAAACAATAACATTAATAGCAAAGTTTGAAAAAAAAAAAAAAAGCAAAAAACAAATGCTGGTGGGAGTCTGGAGAGTCTGAGCCCTTCCTTACCTGCTGTTGGGACTGTAAATGGTGCATCCACTGTGTAAATGTATAGCACTTCCTTAAAAAGTTGGAACTAGAAATACTATATCAACCCACAGTCCCTCTACTTAGTATATATTATCAAGAAATAAGAGCCAAGACCTGATTAGGTACATGCATACCCATATTTATGTGCAGCACTACTCACAATAGCCAAAAGATGGAGACATCCTAAATCTCATCAGTGGAAGACTTGATAAACAAACTTTGGTACATACAAACAATGGAATACTATGTAATGTTGAAGAATAACAATGAGTCTGCAAAACTTCTCGTAGTGTGAATAAATCTAGAGGACATAATGCTGAATGAAATCAGTCAATTACAAAAGGATAGATATGTAAAAACTCAAGAAATGGTTTTCATGCTAAAAGAAACATTCTTTGAACCACAGACCTTACAGTTAACAGTCCAGTGTTTATCCTACAGTGCCATGCCAGGAGTCCAACTTGGGTGATGGGGAAGGTAATATACAACAAATAGGAAGTTGGCAGAAGAATGATGAAAACAGGGAAGACATAGGGAGGAAAGCAAGATTAAAGAGAATAGAAGTAAATACCGTTATATACAAACCCCTGTAACAACAGTGATCTATGGATAGATAAATGGACAGATACTCAGGCTGAATGGGCCTGGGAAGCAGAGTGGTTCTGATGTTTGGTAGAAAACAATTTCTTTCTGGGGAAAAAAATTACTAAAAATAGCAAAGCCTGAGCTTAATTAGAAGAAAATGTGGTGAAATGCATTAACCTATTCAGTCTGAGATATTAAGAAGGTTCCCTAATTGTGATCTCAAGGAAGTAGTTGGAAACTATGGACAGGGAGATGCAGATTTTTGAGTACTATGGATCGAGAAATTAGTGGAGCCATGTACACAGACAAGGTGAATAAAGTGATAATGAAAGAGAGCCAGAGATACTTGGAGACCAGTTGCCTTTAGTGGAAGGCAGGAGAGGAGTCTTGAAAGGATGTAAGGAGAAAGAAGTAGTGCAAGGCAAAGAAGCCAAAGGAAGACTTTATAAAATGAATGCAGGCTATATTTGGGAGGCCCTGAGTGGTGCCAACTAGTAACAGCAAAGTTGGTGGTTAGAACCCAACCAAAGTCACCTTGGAAGGAAACCAGGCAATCTACTTTTGAACAGTAACAGCTTTGAAAATCTATGGAGTACATAGCTGTACGCACAGGGGAGTTGCCGTGAGTTGCAATCAACTTGATAATAACTGTTTTCATATTTCTGTTGTGTGTGTGTGTGTGTGTGTGTGTTTTATGCTGGAACTTTTGCTATATTATACCAATGTTTTACTGTATTATACATTTTAAGGGATGTGGAAAAAACATTTCTGGAGAAAAATAACTTTATTTAGCAATTATAAGTTATTCAGTAATTTTTAATAAATGAACATACTAGAATTGTACCACAACTTAACACATTAATTACCCTAGATAATCGTTTCTTAGCTTTTTATAAGGAGTCCTGGTGTTACACTCTACCACAAGTCAGTTAGAACCACAATGTCGGCAGTTCAAACTCACCAGCTGCTCCTCAGAAACCTTATACAGAATCTCTATGATTCAGAATAGACTCAATAGCAATTAACAACAATACAAGCTTTTTATAGGGGTAAAGGAAAACATGGGTGACTGGAGCAAAACCTGTCTGATATTATTCAGACTTCGAGAATCTAGTGCATATGGAATGCAATATCTTTAAGATATTGGCTACACATAAACATAATGATTTTTCATAGAAGGAGGTTTCATAGATAACCTTATATTTTCACATGAGAATTTCACACAGGTAAAACATAACAGTGGCAACACATATGGTCCTTGGCCTTTTTCAGCTTGAGTCTACAATGGAACACTTAGAAAAATCTTCTCTGTTAGTAGTAATCTATAAACCTCTTTGACTTGTAGTCAGAGCTGAGAATCTGAAGCAGGGTTGAGGGCACATACTCTTTCTAGTGCCAGCAGATCCATGGTAACTGTACTTCAAAACCATGCTGAGTTCGTGTTCCTTGCAATCCAAACTGAGACTTGTGTAGTATTTAACAATAAAATCCTATTCCCCGGCCCAAATCGAATCTTAAAATGTCGGCCATGTACAATCTGAACCCATTCCACTTGCTTTCGAAAGCAGCCAAATGTTTACTTTCTTCTCATTTTGTCCTGTGTTGTGTTTTCACTCATAACACATATTTTGCACCAAAAATAATTTAGTGGCTTAGTGGGAATAGAGTCATAAATGAGGAGAAAATGGAGAAACTGCTGGCTGGTGAAGCAGCCCACGATTAATAAATTGTGCAACATGTGACTTGGCGGCTCTTTGATTCACCAGCAGAGTCCCCTCCCTTGTAAATTCAAGTTGGCTTTCCCATACATTATTATGTGGATTCCTTGTAACCACTTCCCTTTCTGATTTTCCAGAGACCGGGTATAAAGTTTCCCTAAACGCCAATAAAATGTGAAATCCTATCCCCCTCTTTAAGCTGACTTTGTATAGTCATCTTCTAAAAAAAGAACGGCAAAGGTCCTAAATGTTGCTATTTTCTATTTTTATGTTCATTCAATAGTTACAATTCTTCCTAATATCATAGTTTTCATCTCAACAACTGTTGTTTGTTAAGATTAGGTGGATGGATACTGAGAAAGGATAAGCATTTCATGGCCTTTACAAATGAAATTAATCCTGCATACCACCTTGAAGAAAAATCCATATCCTTCGAGAACAAAATATACACTAATTTCTCCACCTCATCAAATTCTATAGGTGACTGGATTCAAAGGAAGTACATTAACTTTAAATCGTTCTAACATACAATCTCAGTTTTCTGGTATATTTCTGAAGTAACATTTGAACACTTGAGTTCAGATGCTGATTTTGTTTACATAATTGGGGAATTTTGTTTTTTTAAATAGAGGCAATAAATTCAAACATTGTTATTAATTGTGACACACTAAAAAAGGATGTTTTGCTATACTATGCTGAAGCATTTGTATATACTGAAGCATTCTGAGCAAAAGAAGAGTGGAGGAATATAAATACATTCATTGTGTACAGTGTCTTTTGAGTACAATTTCTTTTTCTTTCTTCTCCTTTTTAAATGAAATGCCAACAAGAAAAAACCCTAAAATATACACAGCATTACTTCCTTTGTGTTAAATTATTTGTGTTTCAGAGAGTAGAAATTAGACTGAAAGATAAATTGTTCAGTAAGACTAATAGCCTCAGCATCTATGTCCCCCAATACCAGAAAAAGTTCATTGCTTATTTATATCAGCTGTGCCACTGTAGAATAAGCACTTGACCATAGGTCAGTTTGAACTGCAAGATTGGCAGTTCAAACTCACCAGCCACTCCTTGGAAACCCTATATAGGGTCACTATGAGTCAGAATTGACTCATTGCACTTCATACTACATACGCTACTTTGCAATACAAAAGTCATGGGTGCTTTAAAGTTATCTTAGAATGAAACTGGAGGAAGAGGATTTGCAAAAGGAGCTTAGTAGGTTTGGAATGAAGGGAATGTAGTTTCACTCAATATAGATTTTTATAGCTTTCAACAAAATGTAGGTAACACAGGCAATATTTGGAAATTTCTGATGTGTTTTCTGTTTTGCATTTTCAAGTACATGATTTTCATGCTTACTATACATGGGAATTTCTCTGTCCCTGTAGTTTAGGCTTGGTGTAGAGACTGAGTATAGATTAGATAAAATTTGAAAGCGAGACAGAGACAAAGACAATATTCAGTTGCTTTTCTCAGCAAGATTACAGACTTGAAAATAGGTGTTGGGGAAGAGAAATTTCTTTAGCTCACATTAAGATATCAAAGACCCAGTTGAGGGGCGGGGAGCACATTGGCAGAAGATCTGACCCAATCTGACTTCATGATAGGGGAAAACAAGCATCAGCAGCATTCGCCCAAGGCTTATTCCTATGAGGAGAGGGTCAGACATGCTTCCTTTTTTCAACCTGTCCCTCCCATGGCACTCTCCTTCTCTGCGATTCATTGCAATGGCCACAAAGAATTCACAAAACATACAATTATGGGCCTTATTAGAGAAATCCCAGAATATAACTCAGGATCAGGAACAACTAGTAAGTCACCAGAACAACTCAGAACGCTGTGCTGGGTCAGGAAAGCTTCTCTCCCACTGATGCTGCGCTCTGCTCAGGGTCTTCTCAGGCAAGTGCTACAACTCGAAATCCTGTGAATTGAAAAGCCCATTGCAGTCATCTTGCGCTAGTCTTCTGCTTCCTGCTGTCTCATGCCACTAACAACCTTGCTACTGCTACAGTGCCATTCCTTGCTGTTTTCCATGTTGTAGCTCCACTCTCTCTCCATGTGGCCCTTCAAGTCTAGTGAGATGGCAAAACTATTCAATCCCCTTGTTAGGGTTCCATGTACATTATATGGTCCCACCCAACAAGGGTGCAAAGCACTTAATTTACATTATTAGTAAGCTATCTAATCCCCTTGGTAGGCCATAATCTTTGTGTTATTGTTGTTGTTAAGTGTTCTACCCTGTATAGGGTTTCTGAGGAGCGACTGATTAGTTTGAACCACTGACTTTGTGGTTCAAACTGACCTTGCATTTCAGTGCTTATCCTATAGCGCTACAAAGGATCTTTGTAACTCCCACCAAATAGTGATCTCCAGTTATTTGGTGGGAGTTACAGAGATTATGGTTAGAAGGGCCATTTTAAATAAGTCACTGAACCACACATACATACATAGTGTGGATCTTTGGTGTAGATGGGATTCCTGTCCCAGAAAAGTTCTTCCACAAGAGATGACTGATCAGACATATAGAAAGTAAAAGAAAACCCTCCCTTCTCTAATAGTAGGGAAATGCAGGAAGGGTAGACGGTAAAGGGAGGTGAGAAGAAAAAACCGATTTGACATGCATTTCTGATTCACCTACCTGTCAGGTGTACTAGATATTAGGGTTGTTGTGAAGTGCCATTGAGTAGGTTCCGACCCATAGCGACCCTGTATAGGGTTTCTGAGGAGTGACTGGTGAGCTTGAACCACCGACTTTGCAGTTCAAATGGCTTTGCAGTCTGGCGCATTAACCCACAGCTCTACACAGTATAGCTACATAAATCATAAAAATCTTTATTAAGCAAAAAATGAAAATGTGAAGCTATTGATTCTCAATATATCCTCCATCTAGGTCTATACACTTATGAAGGTGGTATAGCCCTTCCCTGAAGAATTTTATACTCTTGGATTTACACCATGTCAAAAGGGGACTTGTGGCATCCTTGAGAAACTCAGATAGTGTTACTTTTAAACATGCTTTGAGTTTTGTGAACAATATATTGTCTGAAGGGGTAAGATGAGGAGTGTAGGGTAGATGAGGGAAGAGTTCCCCCAAAAGCTCTCACAAGACAGGCATTATCATGATAGAAATTCCTCAATACAACTTTCCTTGCCTCTTTTTCTCAAATGCAGCTTTCGCTTCTCTTAAAACTTCTTCCTAACAAGCTTCTGTGATCATCCAGCATCTATTATGAAAATCTATCAAGATTATCTCTTTGGAATGGTAACTTCTCTGCCTTGAATTCAGCTCTGATGTCTTCCCAACTTTCCTTGAAATACTTGATCCATCTGAAAGCTGTTGTCTAATGTGAGACAGTATTCCTATAAGCTAGCTATAACACTTCAGTGATTTAATAAGATGTTCACCTGAGTTTTGCTGAAACTTTGATATTAACCCTGACCTCTAAATTATTTTTTTTAATAGAACAAAAATTAACCTTTTTTGAAGGCACCTTGTTGAGCCTAAGACAAATGCATTACTGAGAGAACTTGTCTGCAGCCATGCACTGTTTGCAGAAACTTGTCAAAACACATGAAATGGAGCCTTTATAGAAGTACTTTTTTACTTATTCTTGTACTTTGAGCCATGCTTTGGACATATTGCTAACATTACTGGGTGTCTATTGAGCAGGATCCCTACAGCTGAGTTCTTACATCTTGACTGGATAGCACACAAGAACGACAACATACTTGGAAGTGACAGTGGAAACTTTACTCCCTATGTCTTCTTGTTTAAATGTCCCTCAAGTCCCCTTTGCAAACAACTGAAGTCAGAAATTAAGTCTAGAGCCTAGATGCTGTTGTTGTTATGGTGTACTGTGGAGTTGGTTCTAATCTAATAGAGACCCGGTAATAAGTTTTCTGAGGCTGTAAATCTTTACCAGAGTAGAAAACCTCATTTTTCTTCCACAGAGCGACTGGTGGATTTGAATTGCTGATTTTGAGGTTTACAGTCCAATTCATAACCCACTATGCTACCAGGGCTCCATCCACAGGGCAGATAGAGTTTTTCAATTAGTTGCCATCATGTCAACTCTTCCTCTAATTCCATGTGTGTTAAAGTAGCATTGTGCTCTGCAGGATTAGAAATGATGGAGTTTTCAAAGCAGATGACCAGGTCTTTCTTGTCAAGAGTTCGTGGATTAACTCAAACTTCAAAAGTTTTATTTAGCAGCCAAATGTTAATTGTTTGCACCAACCAAGGGCTCTAACTGAGCTTGTAGAGATGTTTTATTTCACTCACACATTGCTTTCTTATATAGAGATAGAGATATAGATGTCAGTAAAATATATTAAAAATAACATGTTTCACAAAATAATGACTTGCTTATTACTAGTGCAAAGATTGGTGAGTCCTGGTGTGGCGCTGTGGGTTTAATGGACTGGACTGCAAAATCGGTATGAACTGCAAGGTTAGTAGTTCAAACCCACCAGCTGCTTCTCAGGAACCCAATAAAGTTTTCCGATGGGTTGGAACCAACTCAATGGCACATAACAACCACAGAGCACCTAACTATTAGGAGGCTTGGCAGTAGTGTGCCTAGATCCCCAAATGGCAACTGAGTACAGGATGCACATTTTTATGTGAGCCACTGTGTTCTACTTTGCAACTGCCCATGGTAGTGAATCAAACATTTTTAAACTAAGGTCTGATCAACTTTCAGCTGTGTGATGGGAAAGACCTATTGCTGTCTCCACCAGACAGGCTTCCTTCACGGCACCCATTGGCATTACATTTGTGGCCCCAAGTCCCCTACAATGCCCACAAAAATGATATTTTCAGTCTGCTTGTCATTACCTTTTTATAAATTTTATCCTTTTCAAATACATTGGTATATTCTTTAATTATTGTATTTGGATTACTCCATCCCTTTTTTTATGATATTTGAGTTTCCCAGACACCTCTCCAGAGCCTAACCAGTTTTAGAAATAAACAGTTAAGTCAAACCAAGACCACAATCACTTCCTTAAATGTCTCGATATACAAAGCTTTGTGTTGGATGCTTCTGGTATCCATTTCCATAACAGATGACAATATATTTTGCACTGTAACACATAAACACACAAAAATGAAATTAAAGACGCAGTGCATTAAATAGCAGATCCTGAGAATGATAGAAAAGATGCAATGAGGTGGCAACCAGTGGCACCACAAACATCTGTGTCAGTTGCCCACATCGTCTGCATCTCCTCAGGACAGGGAGTCATAGCCCTGGTTTGGGGTCATGGGAGAGAAGCTCCATTTATTTCAAGGTATCATTGAAATCTCAACTACATTTTTTTTTTAACTTTTTATTGTGAATTGAGTGAATGAAGGTTTACAAAGCAGATATCAGTTTTACATTCAACAAATCATATACTTTTTTTCATTTCAACGAATGCAATCCCCACAATGTAACATCATTTACACACTCCCTATATTTCTTTTCTTTTTTTTAAAGTTTTAATTGTGAGGTTTACATGGGAGAACATTAGCCCTACACTCATCATATCACATTTCATTTCATTGCAATGATTACAATCCCTTCATGCATCATCAAACAACCAAAGGTTACACCACATAGGCCAGCTCCCCGGGTTATCAGCGCACAGCCCATCACCCTCCCTGAGTCCAGTGTCCCCAGCCGCTCCATCTATCCATGTCATCTTCTCAGTCTCCATCCCTGGTGTCACTGCATCTCAGAGTAGGGTCCTGCTCTCCATTCTTCTCACTTGATGGTCCCAGAGACCTCCGCTCCTGGGCTTCAAAATCAATCACTCTCCTTCTTTTGTCAAAAAACATCTACCTCTACATTCCCATCCCTCACAGTCAGTCCTGATGGCAATTATTCACTATTTACCACAAAAATCTTATTCCCATTTCCTTTTACCAGCCCAGTCCCAACTGATTGGAAATCATTCAGTGGAGATTCTACCTTTCCCGGCCCTGTCTGGAACTAGGCTCCCTCTTGAAAGCTTGTAAGCCAGTCACTTCTTGCCTTCATAGGCTGCCGCATTTTTGGTAGCCAATGTCTAAGTTGCCCATCCCTGTCAACCCTTTGTACCGAGGGGTGGGAGTGATCCTTGCTGTAAAGATTTATCCCTTTTTTTGAGCTGCTACATCCATAAGTATAGGTAAAGTTCATCAAATTGAAGCAGGTTACTCTCCCCCACAACACACACTCTTCTTTCTTCTTCTAGTCGAGTTCTGATCATTCAGCCATCGAATCCAGGTCAAGTGGGTACTATCTGCAAGTATGGGTGTTCTTGTGCATCTTCCCTCACTTCATATCAGCTGGATACTTCACTCTCTGCTCTAGTCATCTGTGGCCATGTCACTGCCTCTGGGCCCAGAAGTTTCAAGGTCTTGCCATATTGCTGGCCATCCAGGTCTCTACCCAGGTTCACAGGGGTCTATTGAATGTGGTCCGGCTCAGCTCATGAATTCAATGCTGCCCCCCCTCTCCTTTCCCTTATCGGTGACCAATGTGGTCACCAGCCAGACCACATGTATTCCCCTTGAGTCTCAGTATTGGAAGGGGGTTTGCTCAGAGGGGTCCCGACCACTTGCCTTGATGGCACCTGGGTGAACAACTTACTTGTTCTTGTAATAATCAATCATATTGCCATTATTGTTTCAGATTTTTCCTGCCGGTCTTTCTTTCACAGAGTATCTTCTGTTCTTCTAGCCGTTCCAGACTGGTCTACTCATTTTTTCCAGTGGAAATTTCCTACCTCAGTCAGTTCTGGCTGGGGTTCTGGATTCCACCTATGGTCTTGTGCAATGTAAAGGCTCTACAGGAAGCCTCTTGCAATGGGCAATTTCTAGCTCCCTTTAAGGTATTCCAATCAGTTATAATCATCAGTGATAATTCTGGCTATTCCTTTCTCCCTGCTTCAAGTGTCTATTTTACAACGGAAGGCAAGGGAAACCAAGATTCAAATGACAACCAAGCATCTTAACATTATTCCTCTCTTTTATCCCTTCAAACCGTGCCTCAATCTCTGTATCCCAGAGCCCTGTTGTTCCAAGGTTGTGCATACATCATCATTTACCTCTGTCCCACTTAGCCCATGTGAACCTGCCTAACTGTTCTCCCATCAGCCTTGTTTTTCTATTCCCCTCCCCTTTCTTGTTTATTGTTCCCTCCCCCTACCCACCTCCTCCAAGCTATCCTGTGTCTATTCCCTACCCTGTGCTCTATCTTCCCCTCCCTGCCTCTCCTCCTCTCATCCTATGCATCCTGGTGATTAATATATATAATATTTTCCCCCTTTTAGTTATTTTTATTACTCTTTTACAATAATTGTCCTATGCAGTATTTTTCCTTTTGTGACTTACTAATTTCACTCAGCATAATGTCCTCAAGGTTCATCCATGTTATGCAGTAGCTTGCAGCTTCTTTGTTGTTCTTCAAGGTAGCATAGTATTCCATTGTGTGTATGTACCACAGTTTGTTTATACATTCTTCAATTGTTGGGCACTTAGGCTATCTTCATCTAATGCAATTTGTATCCATTTACCATTGAACACCAGGCATAAACACACACACACACACACACAGAGACTAGATACCATTTACCAGAAGTTAGTAAAGCTTATGGCTTTTGTGTGCATTGAGTTGGTTGTGACTCATTTGTTGTTGTTGTTAGGTGTCATTGAGTCGGTAATGACTCATAGCAACCCTATGCACAACAGAACAAAATATTGCTTGGTCCTGGGCCAACATCACAAATATTAAATTATTGAAAATTCAATGTCCAGCTTTCATATGTGTATGTTGTTGTTAGGTGCCATTGAGTCGGTACCGACTCATAGCAACCTTATGTACAGCAGAATGAAACACTGCCCAGTCCTGACCCAGCCTCACTATTGTTACCACCCTTGAGCCCATTGATGCTGCCACTTTGCCAATCCATCTTGGTGGGAGTCTTTCTCTTTTTCTCTGACCCTCCACCGTACCAAACATGATATCCTTCTCCAGCCTCTGGTTCTGCCTGACAATATGTCTGAAATATGAGAGACAATGTTTGGCCATCTTGGCCTCCAAGTAGCACTCTGGCTGAACTTCTTCCAACACAGATCTGTTTGTTCTTTTGCCAGCCCATATCACTGTCAATATTCTCCTCCATCACCATAACTCAAAAGCATCAATTCTTCTACGGTCTTCCTTATTCACTGTTCAGCTTTACCATGCATATGAGGTTATTATTGAAAATGCCATGTCTTGGTCAGGCGCACCTTAGTCCTCAAGCTAACTTCTTTGCTCTTCAACACTTTAAAAGGTCTAGTGCAGCAGATTTGTCTAATGCAATTCTCAGACAAGGTTTTGTTATCACCCAGAACAAAATATGGATTATGAGAATCCTCCCAAATGCATTGTCTTGAGTCACCTTTTCATGAAATAAAAGGCAATCAATCATCCTTGAAACTTTTACATTTCCTGTTGTCCTATCATCTGTTCTGGCCATTTCCAAGGAATTGTCCTCATAGTCCTGAAAACATGTTTGAATTCTGTTGGATCACATTTCTTTGGAATGACCACAGTATAGCCTAGTAGCTGTCTTCAAATTTTTTGGCATAGATGACTGAGCAGTCTAAGAGTTGCATCTGCTTATTGATGGATCTCAATAGGTATTTAATAGTCACTCCTGACTATTGCTTTCATGAGTGTTGATAGTTGATCCAAGAAGAATGAAGTCCTTGAGACCCTATATATGGTTTTTGAGGAGTAGCTGGTGGGTTTGAATCACCAACCTTGAGGTGTATCCTACAGTGCCACACTAGGTCTCCTAATAAAGATGAGTATGCATACATATGTTGCCCTTGTGTGGCGTTGTAGGATAATGCCCTGGACCACAAGTTAAGTTTAAAATGCAAGGTTGGTGGTTCAAACCCACCAGCTACTCCTAGGAAACTCTATGTAGGGTCACTATGAGTTGATGACACTTACCAACACCAATAATGTATACAAATATATTTATGGGTATGCATATTTCATATTTCTTTGAGTTTGTCCATTAGTGATGTACTAGGTATCCAGTGCTGCTGTAGCGTGGCAACAATTGTGAGATTGGCCCAGGACTGAGCAGTGTTTCATTCTGTTGTGCATAGGGTTGCTATGAGTTGGTACTGATTTGATGGCACCTAACAACAACAAATGATACAGAACCAACTCAACGCATATGTGCACGACTCACAAACAGACATGATTTTCTCACAGTTTAGGGTGCTGGAAGTCTGGACTTAGGGTGCTGGCTCTCGGGGAAGGCTTTCTTTCCCTGTTGGATCCAGAGGAAGGTCCTGTTCCTTGATTCTTTGATTTTTTTTTTTTTGTGACTTGACATATAACTTCCCCCATCTCTACTTCTTAATCTGATTCTTTTGTATTTTGCCTGAGATTGACT
>NW_006408524.1:34714665-34723034 GCF_000296735.1 Chrysochloris asiatica | reverse complement strand
ACTAAAAGTGCCATGGGCTGCCAAAAGAACCAATAGATCTGTTTTGGAAGAAGTACAGCCAGAGTGCTCCTTAGAGGCCAAGATGGCCAAACTTCATCTTTCATATTTTGGACATATTGTCAGGAGGGAACAGTTGCTGGAGAAGGACATCATGTTTGGTAAGATGGAAGGTCAGAGAAAAAGAGGAAGGCCCCCAACGAGATGGATTGGCCAAGTGGCAGCATCAATGGACTCAAGTATGGCAATAGTAGTGAGATTGGCCCAGGATCGGACATTGTTTTGTTCTGCTGTACATAAAGTCACTATGAGTCGGTACTGACTCGATGGCACCTAACAACAACGACAATACACCAATTCTGCCCCTTTAACATAAGGGAAACCACCCATTCCCATCCATTTGGGATTATAACTACAGGCATAGAAATTAGGATTTGCAATATGTTTTGGGGATATAAAGTTTTAAATAACCCATATAAAGTGATTATTTAAAATTTTAGTATCTTGAAACAATGTTAAAACTTTATAATTCTTTTCTATTGAGATGGTGTAAGTTTAAAAAAAAAAATGGTGTTTTTTCTTAACCTATCCGAATGTTTTGCAGAAAAATACATTTCCATGAGAAATATTTTCTTCTAGGAAATATGTGAAATTATTTGTTTCTCCTTTCCATCACACTGTCATGACTTGCTTCTCTATATTTAGACCTAGTTACACAATCACAAAGATATCCTGCTGGTAAGCAAGTTAACTGTAAAATAATACTATAGGGCTAAAGGTTAACAGACATGACTTCAACAGCAGCTTGTTATAATATACACATATCACACTTATTGAAGTCCTGATGTGCTGTAGGATAGTTCTCTACCTCAAGGTGGATTTGAACTGCAAGGTGAGCTGTTCAAACTGACCAGCTGCTCCTCAGAAATCCTTTACATGGTCTCTCTGAGTCAGAATCAACTCGACGGCACTTAACAACAACAACATCACACCTATTAACTTGAACACCCCATCATATTAATCATATCTGACTGTATGTGTTTTATTTTACTTAGCAAAATAGTCACTTACCTAACATTCCTGGATCAAGGCCACCTTTGTCAACATGAAATTAATTCTGTCTTTTGTTCCAATTTACAGTTGTTATTGTTGTTCTTATGTGCCGTGGAATTGGTTCCGACACATAGCGACTCTATGCAGGGTTTCTGAGACTGTAAATCTTTACGGGAGCAGAAAGCCTCATCTTTCTCCCGCGGAACAGCTGGTAGTTTTGAACTGCTGACGTTGAGGCCCACAGCCCGATTCGTAACCACTATGCTACTACCCCTTTAAATGATCATCAAATTAAAATCAGTATGAAATAAAAGGTCTAAAAGGAGTTTTGCTTATAATACTGAATTAATGTTGCTGCCTCTTCCTTATCATTTATGTTTTCATTCATTGATTGGTAATGAATGAATTTAGTTGGTAAAGATAAAACTGTATATACCAAAAGATTGTTGTACTGAAGTGTATAATGGTAATCCATTTGTCTCAGCTAATTTAGAGATTCATTAATGTAGGATTGCTTTTACTTTCCAGTGTGGTACCCTTTGGAGTTTAAAAATGACCACCCATCTATACTTCTGCCTTTGGCATATAGGCATTGCCAGGAACTGGAAAGTTTGTAGCCTTTCACAGTCATGTTTATATACTGTATAGTAAAATTATTAAGATTCCCATTTGGGTAGACCATAATCCTCTAGTTCAAAAGAAGGGAAATGCTGGCAAAAGAAGGCAGAGCGTTCTCCCTCTCCCTCTTATCTCTTTCCCAGGACACTACTGAAAGATTATCAGGCCTTAGTTTAAAAAAATCCCTCTTCCTTGCCAATCTGTTGCTTAGCAACGGAATCATTCTTCCCTACCCCATCCCCATTTGCTCCACTCACCTTGCACCTAAAAACACAACAACAACAAAAATTTATCCCATGTGTGCAAAATAAGCATAAGGATATTCAAATTTAAAAGATTTTAATACGTTAAAGGACACGTCAGAAAGTTAGCTTAATGAAAATGTTGCATGGCATATCTGTGATGAAATTGGCTGTAAGTAAGTTTAAGTAATAAAATATTACCAGTCAGAATGAGTATTTTCTAACAAAATATTTTATTTAGTGGTCATTGATTTTAAAAATCTTAAGCAAATATTTTCCCTGGAAATAAAGGGGGAGAGATTGTTATAGTTTCTTTTTAATGAAAAATTTTGTAATTCCTAAAAGTTGATGCCTAGAATGAAAGCACAGTGGAACTTTCTTTATAATAGTTCCACTTCCCTCACACTAGAAATGCTGATAGGATTTCTGTTTTATTTTGTAGAAACTTTTCTTTTTAAAAAACCCTAAGAAATGAAGATTTTAAGAAAAACAATTTACATTCCTGTGTATACTTCCATTACAGAATTCATCTTTTTTTTCTTTCTATTTAGTTCTCCTTAAACTTCCAAGTTTTCTTAAATATATACTTGGCAAGGAAGAATCTCTGTTTTAGATATAATTGGAAAGAAATGCATAATTTGAAAGAAACACTTAAGTGCACTAATACACAGTATAGTAAAAAAATATACTGCTAGCTAAGTTTTCTTATCTAAATATTTGTAAATGGTTTTACCAGAACAACAACCACCACCACAACAAAAACCAATGGAATAAGCTTTAATTTGGGGTCACAAGTCTGTGTAAACAGGCTCACTACTAATTACAAATTAGGCAGAATTGTGGTTAGCTTTAATGAAAAGGCTCAAAAGTGTGCCAGGCCAATGGCAAAGGACCTAAATCTAAAGACAGACAGGCTTTTCTTGATTACAGTGATTACATCATGGTCATTAGAATTTAAAGTAACTAACCCAAACACAGACATCATATCTTCATTTGATAGCTGTAGTCTAGTAAATAGTGGGAAAGGATGTTATGTATGGATTAAGCTTGATGAAATGAAAACAGACGTTCTTTTTGAACCTGTCTGGCAGAGAAAACGAAAACTTCAGAATCAGGTAGTAAAGTTAACTTTTAAAGCTTGAGCTCTTTGATTGGAAGAAGTCTGGGCAGTGTTTTTGGCTATTCTTTGTTTTATAGAAAGCCAATGCAACAGCTAGCTATGCATGAATCTGTCTTGCAAGGAAATCTGTGGTAGAGTAAGATGTTTGAGACTTACCTTTTGGAACTATAGGCAATCTAAGGTTTTCAAAATTTTCAAAGCAGAAGGAATTGCTAGCATTGGTTCAATTATTTATTTTCTCATCAACGATAATGCAATTAAGCCTCAACTGAGTTCTAACTCTCCAAATATCCTTGATCCACAGTCGGCAGGGTCCTACCCCACTCTGCATGTAGACAATTCATGCTGTGAAGACAAATGCTTTGCTCAGGGGAAAGGGATGCATTCATTGGGTTACAGTTAGAACTACATACATGAAAGCAGAGCCCGCTGGCCTCTGACCTGAACACTCACTCCATAGCACTACCTGTGGGAACACTGCCTCTAACCAGAAGAACAGTTATTTAAGAAGATCAGGGGAGTGAGGCAAAGAAAAACAAGGCATGGAGTGTAAAATGACATGGTGAAATTTCTCTGTATTACCTTTCTTACTGGGAAATTTCTTACAGGAAAAGATCCAAGCTTGGTTTAAGAAAATGCAGCTATTCTATTGGAGTTTGCATTAAGAAAAAGAAGAAATGCACTGACATATAATTACATTAGGTAACTGCACAACCCCAAACAAACAAACAAACAAAAGCTGAGAAGGTAACTTGTAGTCGGAATTACAGGAAGACATTCAGCATAAATAAAGAGAAAGAGGACCTGTATTAACATCAGTTTCATTTTATCACCATCAAAAAGCGCTTATTGTGTGTATGGATACAGTGATCATCATAGAAACCATTGTGAAAACTAAGTCTCAATGTAAACACAATTCAAGTAATGTGAATTGATATCAGCTTCCTATACTACACCTTATAGTAAAACTATATAGACACTAATGGAGACCTTGCATGTTTTATCACTCTGGTAGATAAGTAGTTTCATTTCTACTTTACTAATATTTACAGAAAGAGTTACAAAAGTTTCATAGCAATTCTCAGACAAGGTTTTGTTATCACCCAGAACAAAATATGGATTATGAGAATCCTCCCAAATGCATTTTCTTGAGTCACCTTTTCATGAAATAAAAGGCAATCACCCTTGCAAATTTTACATTTCCTGTTGTCCTATCATCTGCTCTGGCCATTGCCAAGGAATTGTCCTCACAGTCCTGAAAACATGTTTGCATTCTGTTGGATCACATTTCTTTGGAATGGCCACAGTAAAGCCTAGTAGCTGTCTTCCAAATTTCTTGGCATAGATCAGTGAGCAGTCTAAGAGTTGCATCTGCTTATTGATGGATCTCAATAGGTATTTAATTAATTCATGGATCCTTGTTTTTTCCAATGCCTTCAGTGAAGCACGGGTTTCTTTCAATATCATTGGTTCTTCATTTTATGCCATCTCCTGAAATGTACAGTAAAGAAAGAAAAAACCTAATTGGATATCAGAAGAGAGTCTGAAACTTTCTTTTGAACGTAGAGAAGCTAAAGTGACTGAAAGAAATGACGTAACAGAAATGAACAGAAAATTCCAAAGGGCAACCTGAGAAGACAAGTTAAGCATTACAATGAAATAAGACCTGAGTTAGAAAACCAAAGTGGAAGAATATGCTCAGATTTCTCAAACTGAAAGAAATGAAGAAAATATTCGATCTACCAGCTGTTCTTCAGGAGAAAGATGAGGCTTTCTGTTCCTGTAAAGATTTGCTGCCTTAGAAACCCTGTACAGGGTCGCTATGAGTTGGAACTGACTCCACGGCACATAACAACAACTATTATTGTGGGACTGAAGTTGTCAAGAATTTCATTTAACTTGAATCCACAATCAATGCTCACGGAAGCACCGGTCAAGAAATTAAACAATGCATTGCACGGGGCAAATATGCTGCCAAAGACCTCTTTAATGTGCTAAGAGCAAATAAGTCACTAAGGTGTACCGTGCCTAAGCCATGGTATTTTTAATCATCTCATATGCATGGGAAACTGGACAAAAACCAGAGAAGAATTAATGCATTTGAATTGTGGTGCGGGTGAAGAACATTGAAAATACAGAGAATCAAGTCTGTCTTGGAAGAAGCACAGCCAGAATTTTTCTTGGACATCCTCTCCTGTATTTCAAACATGTGGTTAGGAGGGACACATCCCTGGTAATGACATTGTGCATGGTAAAGTGGAGGGTCAGAGAAAAAAAAAGATGGCCCCCAATGAGGTGGCTTGAAATAGTGGCTGCAACAATGAGCCTAAAAACAAAAAAAAAAGTGTCAGGATAATGCAGGCTGGGAAATGTTTGTTTTGTGCATAGTTGGAGCCAAGTTGACAGCAGCTAATAACAACAACAACTATAATTGTAGAGTTGCCAATTTGTCTTTTCAGTTCTCTTAAGGTTTAGTTTTACATTTGAGGCTCTTTTATAAGATGTTTGTTGTGGTTATACTGTCTCGATAGATTGACCCTTTAATCATTATATAATGCCCTTCCTTGTCTCTTTTGCTAGTTTTTGCCTAAAAGTCTATTTTATCCAAAACTAATATTGCCAATTTAATTCTTTTTTGATTGGCATGTTTGATATGTGCTTAATCCATCCTTTATTTACAGATAATTTTTGTCCTTTGTGTCTAAGTGTATATCTTATAAACAATATAACAATGGATCATGTTTTCTTATACATTATGCTACTTTCTGTCTCTTGACTGGTGCATTGAATCTGTTTACACCCAGTGAAATTATCAATATATATGAATAACTGATGTCATTGTGTGTATGTGTTTTGTAGTGCTTTTGATTTCATTGTTCAATGATTTTTCAGTGCTGGGTTCATTTTCTTTACTGGTTTTCTTATCTTTTCCTTCCTTGCTGTTATTTTAGTGTTTACTGAATCTTTATGATTATCCTATGTTTTATTTTGGTAAGAAAGTTTATTCATTTCCCTTGAGGTTACAATGTAATTTATTATTATCGTCCCATGTTTACAACAGCCCATTCTGTCTTGTTATAACCTTGACTTCCTGTCCATTTGGAAATTCTGGAACTATATCATTTATTGCCTCCTTTTGCTTTGATATTGTCATCATTTGCAACTTGTCATCTGTGATTCCCTATATTCAGTCTTGTAGGTTCATTTTATTTTGGATACTTCTGTATCTAGTTAATTTTGGGGTAATATTACTGTGTGTCTTACTCACAGGTTGTTTTCTGCCATTGTTGGTTCTAATCAAAGGATTTTCTTTAGCATTTCTTATAAAGCTGATCTGTTTTTTTTTTTTTTTTAACAGATTTCCTTAATTCTTGTTTATCTGGAAATATTCTAATGTCATCATTGTATTTGAGGGACAATTTTGCTGGATATATAACTCTAGGTTGGCATTTTTTTTTTTTCCTTCTGAATTTTATAAATGCCATCTTACTGCTTTCTTGCTGGCTTAATCAGAGCTTAGTTTCATCAGTTCTACTTTATAGATAACATTTTATTTATCACAAGCTGCTTTCAGGATTGTTTCTTTGTCCTTGTTTTGGAAAAGATGGATTATTTGTCTTGGGGTGGTCTTCTTTTGGAGCCTACCAAATGTGGGATTCATTGAGATTCTTGGATGTATATTTTAAAATTTTTTCATGATCTTGGGAAGTCAACTTTTTTGTTTGTTTGTTTTAAAGTTTTTATTGTGAATTGGGTGGTAGTTTACATGGGAGAACATCAGCTTTACATTCATCCTATTGTATTTTGTTTCATTGCAATGATTACAATCCCTTCCATGCATCATCATTCAACAGCATTTGCTCCCATTCCCTGGTTTGTTTTTTGTTTTTTGGGGACGTATTCTGAAGCACTCAGAAGTATACAACCATTTAAATAACCAAAGGGCACACCCTGCAAGACCACCCCATGTCTGTAAGTACACAGCCTCTCTCCTTTCCTGAGTCCAGGGTCCGCAGTTGCTCCAGGGTCCCCAGTTGCTCCCTCTCTCCATGTCATCATTTCTGTCTCCATCTCTGGTGTCACTGCTTCTCTGGATAGGGTCACGCATCCACTCTTCTACCTTGATGGTCCCAGGGTCCTCTGTTTCTGGACTGCAAGATCAACCACTCCCATCCTTTTGTTACAAAACCGCTACCTTTACTTTTTTAACACTCACAGTCAGTCCTGATAGCAATTATTCACTATTGAACCACAAGAGTCTTATCCCCATCTCCTTTCACCAGCCCCATCCAGACAGTTTTGAAACCACTCAATGGAGAGTCTACCATTCCCCATACTCTCTGAAACTAGGCTCCCTCTTGAAAGCTAGTAAGCCAGTCATGTGCCTTTGTAGACCCCCATTTTGGGTAGCCAGTGTCTAAGTTGCTCATCCCTGTCAACCCTGTGTACCGAGGGGGTGGGACTGATCCATACTGTAAAGATTTGTTCTCTCTAATAGCTAGTGATAGTGAAATTTTAGTACTAATACTAATCTTCTGTACTAATTTTAGTACTAATACTCTTTTTACTTACGGATACATAAGTATAGGTTATCCGTAAGTATAGGTCAAGTTCATCAAATTGTAGTGGATTGCTCTTTTTTTCTTCTTCTTTCTTCCTCTAGTTGAGTTCTAATCTAGTTGAAACCAGGTCAAATGGGTGTTATCTGCAAGTATGGGTGTTCTTGTGCATCTCCCCTCGCTTCATATCAGCTGGATGCTTCACTTTCTGCTCTAGTCCTCTGTGGCCATGTCCCTGTCCCTGGATCAAAGAATCCCCAAGTCTCGCCATACTGCTGGCCCAACCAGGTATTAATCCAGGTGGAAAGGAGTCTGTTGAACGTGGTCAGATTTAGCTCACAACTTCATTGCTGTTTTTTCCCCACTTCCTCTTATCAGTAGACCAATGTGGTCACCAACAAGACCATATGCCTGCTTGTATATTTCCCTTGAGTCTCAATCTTGGAAGGGGGTTTGCCCTGAGAGGACCTGACCACTTGCCCTGATGGCTCCCTGGCCGAGCAACTTGCTTGTTCTTGTAGTAGTCAATCGGACTGCCGTTATTGTTTTTGTTTTTTCCTGCTGGTCTTTCTTTCAAGAAGTATCTTCTGTTCTTCTAGCCATTCCAGGTTGTCCTTTCTGGTGGAAATTTCCCACCTCAGAAGATTCTGCTTGGAGGTCAGGATTCCACCTATGGTCTTATGTAATGCAGAGGCTCTGCAGGAAGCCTCCTTCACTGGGCACGTTGTAGCCCCATTTTAGGTATTCCAATCAGTTATGGGCAGAAGATGGACTTATAAG
>NW_006408524.1:34655438-34703690 GCF_000296735.1 Chrysochloris asiatica | reverse complement strand
ACAACAACAACAATAACCATAAAATCAAATTATGATGTATGAATATAGGGAAAGTGAAAATTGTCAAAAATAAAATGGAATGCATAAAAATAGATATCTTAGGCATTAGTGAGCTTAAATGAACAGGCAGTGGCCATTTAGAAGTAGACAATCATATGGTTCACTATGTGGGGAAAGGCAAATTGAAGAGAAAGGGTATTGCATTCATTATCAAAAGAACATTTCAAGATCTATCTTGAAGTGTAATACTGTCTGTAATACTGAATTTAGAGATCACCTCTAGAATGAATTTGTTGCATTAGACACTAAAGACAGAAGACCAGAAGAGTTGTAGGATGACATCAAGAACATCATACAGGAAGAAAGCAAAAAGTCGTTAAGAATGCATCAAAGAAAAAAAAAGACAAAACTGGATGTCAGAAGAGAGTCTGAAATTTGCTGTCCAGCATAAAGTTGCTAAAGCAAATGGGAGCAATGAGGAGGTAAAAGAACTGAACCGAGAGTTTCAAAGGTCAGCTTGAGAATACAGTGTCAAATATTATAATGATATACAAAGATCTGGAGTTAGGAAACTAAAAGGGAAGAACACACTCAGTATTTCTCAAGATGAAAGAACTGAGAAAAAAATTCAAGCCCCAATTTGAAATATTGGAGGATTCTTTGGGCAAAATATTGAACGATGCAGAAATCATCAAAAGAAGATGGAAAGAATACACAGTCACTGTAACCAAAATAATTGGTTTATGTCCAACCATCTCAAAAGGTAGCATATGATACTGAAAGAAGAAGTCCAAGGTACACTGAATGCAGTGGAAAAGAACAGGGCTCCTGGAATTGATGGAATATAAATTGAAATCTTCCAACAAAGTGATGCAGCACTGGAAGCACTCACTCAACTATGCCAAGAAATTTGGAAGACAGCTAGCTCCTGGACAATTGATTGGAAGAAATCTATATTTCTGCCCATTCTAAAGAGAGTTGAACCAATAGATTGTGGAAATCATCAGACAATCTCTTTGATATCTCAAGCGAGTAAAGTATTGGACAATACTATTAATATGACAAACAAGTAAAATTGTGTTAAAGATAATTCAAAAACAGCTGCAACAGTACATTTCTAGAGAACTTCCAGAGGTTCAGGATGAATTCAGTAGAGGACATGAACAAGGGATATCATTGTTGACATAAGATGGATCATGGCTGAAAGCAGAGAATACCAGAAAAATCTTTACCTGTGTTATATTGACTATGCATAAGCTTTTGACTGTGTGGATTATGGCAAACTATGAACTACATTGTGGTGTAAGAGTATTCCGGAACACTTAGTTGTGCTGATGAGGAACTTGTACATAGACCAAAAGGCACTTGGTCGAACAGAACAAGGGGACACTGAATGGCTAAAAATCAGAAAAGGTGTGCAACAGAGTTGTATTCTTTCACCATACTTATTTAACCGGTATGCTGAACAAATAATCTGAGAAGCTGGATTATATGAAGAAAGTGACATCAGGGTTGGAGGAAAAATCATTAACAACCTGCGATATGCACATGATACAACCTTGCTTGCTGAAAGCCAAGAGGACTTAAAATACTGATAAAAATAAAAGACCACAGCCTTTGGTATGGGTTGTACCTATCAATGTCAACAAAACAAAATCTTTATCACTGGACCAATAAATAATATCATGGTAAATGGAGAAAAGATTGAAGTTGTCAAAGACTTCATTTTGCTTGGATCCACAATCAACACTTATTGAAGTAGCAGTTAAGAAATCAAACAACGTATTGCATTAGGCAAATCTTGTGAACAAGACCTCTGTATAGTATTCAAGAGCAAAGATATTAGTTTGAGGACTAAAGTGTGCCTGACTAAACCCAGGATTCTTTTAATACTCTCATATGAATGTGAAATTTGGACAATGAAAAAGGAAGACTGTAGAAGAATTGATTTATTTGAGTTATGATGTTGGAGAAGAGTATTAAAAGTACCATGGCACATTGCAAAAAGGAACAAGCACTCTGGACCTTGGAGCAGGCTGGCCGCCTTCATGTCCACTCTGCTGATCAATCAGTCCCAGTATGCGTGGCTGAAAGAACTGGGGTTCAGCGAGGAAAACGAGGGTGTGTATAATGGAAGCTGGGGAGCCAGAGAGAGGTGGTTACAACCTATTGTACAGCTAACAAAGAGCCAATAGCAAGAGTTTGACAGGCAAGTGTAGCAGAGTATGAAGAAACCGTAAGGAAAGCAAGAGAAGCTTGGAAAGTCTGGGCAGATGTTCTTGCTCCAAAATGAGGAGAAATCGCAAGACAGATTGGTGATACCTTGTGGGAGAAGATCCAAATGCTAGGAAGCTTGGTATCTTTGGAGATGGGCAAAATCTTAGTAGAAGGTGTGGGAGAAGTTCAGGAATATGTGGATATTTGTGATTATGCTGTTGGCTTATCACAGATGATTGGTGGACCCATCTTGCCTTCTGAAAGACCTGGCTATGCACTCTTTGAACAATGGAAGCTTGTAGGCCTGGTTGGAATCATCACTGCTTTCAACTTCCCTGTAGTAGTGTATGGCTTACACAATGCTATCGCAATGATCTGTGGGAATGTCTGCCTTTGGATAGGAGTTCCAATAACTTTCCTCATTAGTGTAGCAGTCACAAGGATAATAGCCAAAGTTCTGGAGGACAACAAACTGCCTGGTGCAATTTGTTCCTGGACTTGTGGTGTAGCAGATATTGGCACAGCAATGGCCAAAGATGAGTGAGTACATTTGCTGTCCTTCACTGGGAGTACGCAGGTAAGAAAACATGCGGCCTTTTTGTTCAGGAGAGGTTTGGGAGAAGTTTATTAAAACTTGGAGGAAACAATGCCATTATTGCTTTTGAGGATGCAGACCTCAGTTTAGTCTTCCATCAGTTCTTTTTGTAGCTGTAGGGACAGCTGGCCAGAGGTGTACCACTGTGAGGCAACTGTTTTTACATGAAAGCATCCATGATGAAGTTGTAGATAAACTGAATAAGGTCTATGCACAGATCCGTTTTGGGAACCCCTGGGATTATAATGTTCTCTATGGGCCACTCCACACAAAACAGGCAGTGAGCATGCTCCTTGGGGCAGTGTAAGAAGCACAGAGAGAAGGAGACACTGTAGTCTATCGTGGCAAGGTTATGGATCGCCCTGGAAATTATGTGGAACCAATGACTGTGACGGGTCTTGCCCATAATGCATCCATCGCACATCCACAGACTTTTGCTCCAATTCTTTATGTGTTTAAATTCAAGAATGAAGAAGAGGTCTTTGCATGGAATAATGAAGTGAAACAGGGGCTTTCGAGTAGCATTTTTACCAAGGATTTCAGAAGAATCTTCCGTCGGCTTGGCCCTAAGGGATCAGGCTGTGGCATGTGAATGTCAATACCCCAACAAGTGGGAAGGTGCATTGGTGGCGAGAAACATAATGGTCGTGGTCAAGAGTCTGGCAGTGATGCCTGGAAACAGTACATGAGAAGATCTGCTTGTACCATCAACTACAGTAAGGACCTTTCTCTGGCTCAAGGAATCAAGTTTCAGTAAAAGTGTTTTATATTCACAGGGCTTCATGACTTTCAGACATTTCCAGAGCTTGCTCTTCTGAAGAAGACAAAGAAAATTAAGATATCCCTTGAATAAATGCATCATTTTGAATAATGCACTGGGTAATCCTTTATGCTCCTGAATCCTTGACTAAGTCAAGAGACTAATTTTTGAAAAACAAATAAAACTTGTCCTAACAACTTATTTAGTTAAAAAAAAAATGGATTGGATGGATTTTTATATCGCTCGTTACTGTCATTCATACTTGGAAAAGAAGACAGTCAGCAAAAAAAGAGAAGACCCTCAACAAATTGGATTGTCATAGTGGCTAAAAGAATGGCTTCAAATATAGCAGTCATTGTAAGGATGGTACAGGTATGGGCAGTGTTTCATCCTGTTGTACACAGGTTCACTTTGAAATAGCACCGAACAATAACCTTGTTGTTCATGGTTTTTAAAGAGTTTGATCATTTTAGTACATGCCATGGCAGGAATTCAGAAAAGTAAGGAGTCAAAAACAGAGAAGAATATAGATGGCTCCTCAGTAGAAGCAGGGTGATCTCCTGAGCAAGTAAAGAACTCTTGTGTCCAGTATTGGTTCACATTACGCTTCTGGCCCATATTCAAAAAGGTGGGATTGAAATGGAGCTAGCTGTAGCCTTTATGTGCAGTGGGCCACAGTGCAATATTCATGTGGAATGATTTGCTATGTTTTAAGTGACTAAACTTACTCATCCTTAGTTCTGGCTTCTCTTGCTCATGATGACTGTGTCACCATGGGAGAGATTTGCAGGATAGGTATAGATTTTACTTACTACTGCCTAGGGACTGACCCAGAAACTGCCTGTGCAGATTTCTAATGTACACCTGGATTTCTTGTGCCTGCTTTAGACCATTTTCTTCCACTGTTAAGTTTCCTCAGTTGCCCTTGATTTGTTCTCAGAGAAAACCATGCACAGCATTGGCAACATGTACTTGCAGTGAATTAGGGAAAATTCACTCACTCTGCTGAAAGTTATATTCCTTCTTAGTGAGCAGCTGTGTAGGAAATTTTACACTGAGCAGGCTCAGTGTCAGGCTCACGTTGGCTTTAGAGTTCTCTTCCAGGCACTACTTTCCCTAACTGGGTTACAGTCTCCTTTTACTTTCTGCTAGATTGGACCAGGCTTTTAAAGAAAGTGACATTCTGATCTACCTGATACAGCAGGATGTGTGGAGAGGTTTGGGCAACTGGCAAAGAGTTTATGCTTGAATTACAACACAGAAAAACAACCAAATGAAGAGAGAATCATAAACTGATGACGGAAGGGAAGGCATTCATTCTACCAATGTGAATAGTGTTTACCTAGACATGCTGATGTCAGCATTGAATATTAATTATGCCAAGTACTGAGAGGCTGTTGGCAGGCTAAAGGCATGGGCTTAGGGTAGGTGAAAGGCAGACACCTTTACTGTAATAAAAAATCAATAACACCTAAAATTACAATATATACCAAGAAACAGCAGCATAGGCTTATTAATAAGATATAGAGATAAATCCAAAACAGCCATTGCTTCTGGGGAAGGGTATGTGAGGGGGAGAACATAGAGATGAGGGATTGTTTTTTTTATAACAAACCTCAAAACTGATAAAGTCCTGAAACCAAGAGAATATATTAAAATGAAACCCCCAAAAATGATGTTGGAGCATCAAATATGAGAGGGCTTCAAAAAGTCTGTGGAAAAATGGAATTTAAAGATAACTGGAGTTTTTCCATGAACTTTTTGAAACCTCATGTACTTGAAATCTTACATTTCCAGCCCTCCCTTTCCCCATCCCCAGCTCACATGTACATACTTGCTTGCTACCCCTTTGTTGACCCAGGGACCCCTTTAAAATATCTCATAAAACAATTCTATTAAAAACTATCTTCCTCCATGTTTAGAAATTCAAAACAGATTAGATGATGATACTGTACTGAGTTGTAGTTACACTTTTTAAAATAACTTTTTAGAAAATGCAATGTGGACATTAACTTCAAAATACAATATAATGCTATGATTTTATTATAATCCTTTTCCAGATAATAATGTAAGTATTCTAGCCTTATTTTATTTAGTGATTATCATGTCTAAAGAAAGTAAGACACTTTAAAAAAGCATTTTTAGGCATCTTGGGAATAATGAGATATTTTCATTTTTTGGGGTGATATTGTACATAACCAGTTTTTACTGAAATATTTTCTTATATCCTGGTTTTCACATATCTTTGAACAGACATTCCAAAATGCAACCTGTATCAGTGTGTGCTGAACATTTTTTACATGTATAATTTCTCCCCAGTTAGGTATTTTTAGGGATGTTTGCCATCTTCCTGTGCATCTGCTAAAGCCACGGCTTTATGGACAGTTTGGGATAATATTATCTCTATTATGCTATTAGAGGGGGTAACTGAAAGCTCTAGTCTTAGATATAGAAGTCAAGTAAAACTGATTTTAAAAGCTTTCTTTGATTCAAGTTTATAATTTCTATATCATATACTCATAGACAACAAGGAACTTTTAAATCATAAAGTCTATAAAAATGTTTGTAAATTGTTCTTCTTTGTTCTTTTTTACTAACTTAAATAAAAGTTGCTTTTCATTAAAAAAAAAAAAAATACCATGGGCTGCTTGAAGAACAAACAATTCTGTGCTGGAAGAAGTATGAGGTGAGTCAAAAATGGTCCACACTCTGGTTATATTAAAACGCTAGTCCACGTCCCATTGCTGATGACAACACTGAGCATGCTGGTGAAATGATTCTGTTGAATAGACAAATGACTGGTTTGTGTGGCAAATCATTTCCAAATCAGCCATGGCTGTGCTTATTTAATAATCCATGACAGAGTTGGGCTTTGAAAAGTTTGTGCAAGATGAGTACTGAAATGACTCAGAAGAGCCTAAACAGAAGTGTTTGGACATCTGCAAACAAAATTTGGACTGATACTTGATGGAAGGTAAGTTTCTTTAAAAAGTCGTGAGTGGTGATGAGACATGGAATCATCACTGTGAGCCTGAGAATAAATGGCAGAGTAGAATGGAAACATTCTCAATCATAGACCAAAGAAAAGTTCAAAAGTCAAACATCAGCTGAAAAAGTTGATGCTAACAGTTTTCTGGGATTTTTCAAGGGCCAGTATTGGAACACTATCAGGAAAAAGCTTCAACAATCAACAATGCTCGTTACAGAAACACACTCACTGAAGACCTGAAGTCCAAATTTCAGGTTGAGGGCAGAGGACTGCTATCCAAGGGCATTGTGATCTTACATGGAAATGCACATCTGCACACCACTGCCCACACTATTGACACTCTGCAACGACTACATTTTGAGGTGTTAAAGCCTCTTCTCTATAGTCCTGATCTTGCTCCATCAGACTTTCAACTGTTTGGTCCCCTGAAAGCAGCTCTTGGAGAATGAAGCGTCACCTCTGATAACGAAGTGAAGACAGCAAGGCATCTGTGGCTCACAGCTCAGACTAAAACGTTTTTATATTAAGGAAATATGATAGCTTGTTGACAGATGGAAACAGTGTATTAAAAATCAAGGAGATTGTGTTTTAAAATGATGCATTTGTCTTTCCCAAAAGTTGATTAAAGTAAATTCTAGTCAGAGTGTGGATAATTTTTGGAGAAGGGCATTATGCTTGGTAAAGTGGAGGGTCAGTGAACAAAAGGAAGTCCCTCAACTGGATGGATAGGCACAGTGGCAGCAGCAATGGGCTCAAGCTGAACAATGATTGTGAAATGACACAGGACTGGGCATGGTTCGTTCTGTTGTGCTTCGGGTCACTATGAGTAGGAATTAACTTGACACCTAACAACATCAGCATGACACGGAACTGATTCAATGGCACTTAACAACAACAATGATAGAAAGGAGTCCTGGTGTGGTGCTGTAGGATAAGCACTGGACACCTAACCACAAGTTTAACAGTTCAAACCAATCAGCCATTCCTTGGAAACCTTACATAGAGTCGCTGTGAGTCAGAACTCCCTCAATGGTACTTAACAACAACAGCAATCACAGAAACAATAATGTCACTTCATAAAGCATTTGTAGCAGTTTTACAAACAATAGAATAGAAGCTGTTACGATCCGGTTTGGGACATACTGACAATAAATTGAAAATATTTCACAGACAGTTGCACATACGAGATTAGAGGTCTCTCGGGACATGTAGATTTGACAGCAGGTGAAAAGGGTTTATGTTTGTACAGAGTCAGTTTGTACTATGATCTTTTATTATCAGAATGGCTGCAGACTAGTTATCGAAATCTTCTGGATTTTAGTTTTTGTCAGAAAATGTATTACAACACCAAGAACTTGAAATTAAATTCTTGTAGCCATAAAAGACACGTTAACTATTCTAAAGTAAAAAAAAAATATCAAGACATTTATTGAGGCATTTCCAAATGCTGTTTAATGTCCATGGAACTTCTTCCACTTGGTTTAATAACTCCTATGCCATCTTGAGTCAATGTGTGTTTTCAACCTTTTTTTCCCCCCCTGTTTCTTTGTTTTATTGTACATTGGGCAGCTTTACTCACCATGTATAAAATCACATATTTGCTTGGCAAAAAATTGTATTTATCACTTTGCTTTCACTGAATTAACAGTCCTTCAAAACTCTATAACCTTTATGGCCGAAAAACATTGCTAATGTGAAACCTGGATTTTTGCAAAACTGTCTATACATGTGCGTAATGAGAAATGGTGAATTCTGTGTAGCTGAAGTATGCCTATCAGAAATGATACTTGATGAAACATGAAAAAGCTGATTAATGAAGAAGAGATTATACATGTCTGGAAATGAACAATAGTTCTGTACTCCAAGTCGTTGCATCTGAAAGCAGAGTACAGGAGAAAGGGTTCTGCTTTAGCTGGGGAATAAAAGAACTTCAGTCTCTGTGACTGCCCATCTGGCATTTTTCACCAGCACCAAATTCTTTAGCAATGATTAGTCCTTTTCTCCAAACCCCTCACTCAAAATAAGTAAATAAAAGGAGAGTTTGGGCAGTAAAAGATCAAGGGACAGTATCTCTAGTCTGAGATGTTCTTAAGTTATCCTGATTGGTCGAAACCTAAACAAGCATTAAAGAAGGAGCTATGTGACGAAAAGACGAATTCTCAGTAAACATGACCAGTGTGATATTCTATTTAAGTAACATGGAAAATTTAGCTGAAGTAACTCACATATATTAACAATTTATCATATGAGTATATATTTTAAATGACATGAAAAAGTCCTTTAGCCTTTTTATTTATTTACCTCATCACAGAGAAAAATATTTATAATTGGTACTATTGATATATATATACAAAAAGGGAAATCTTTGGAATATACATAGTTGCATTTTTAGGTTAACTATTTTTATGTTTAATCTTGTACAAGGGAGCTTCAAAAGTCTGTGGACAAATGGAATTAAAATATAATGTAATTTCCCCCCAACTGTGTAGCACTCTTGTACTAAAGGGTATGTTTAATGCTAAATCATGATGTATTTGAGCTGAATAGCTAAGATTATAAAATTTGATATTGTAAAGTCAATAGGTTTCTAAAGGTTTTATTAAGTATCTTCAACGTTTAAACATCAACAGAGTTAACTCTAGATTTTAAGTCCCAGTTATACCTTGAAGCTTTCATTAGAGACAGAGAGAGTATTTAAGAATAGGCTTCCCAGACGGAAATCCCTAAATCAGTCACTTCTCATAAATTTATAATTTCGAAAGTGATTTCTGGAGGTCATGACACAATACTGACATGCATAGAATAATACAACAATTTAACAAAGCATTGGAAAACTTACTTTAGTTTACTGAATAAATTATTCAATTATACAACTTATGTATTATGTATCCAGTTATAAGATATGAAGAAACTGATCACTACACAGAGATCAAATGCGAATGTACTATAAGTTATTTTAATATTTGTTTTTGGTGTTGTTAGGTGCCATCGAGTTGGTTCTAACTCATAGTGACCCTCTGTACAACAGAATAGAACACTGTCCAGTCCTGGACCATCCCCACAATTACTGCTACACGTGAGCCTATTGTTACTGCCACTTTGCCAGTCCATCTCATTGGGTGTCCTTCTTTTTGCTGCCCCTACACTTTACCAAGCATGATGTCGTTCTCTAGGAACTGGTTCTGACAAGGTCTTGTCCTGACAACATGTCCCTGTTATGAGACATGAAATATGGCCTGTTTGGCTTCTAAAAAGCATTCTTGTTGTATTTCTTTCAACACAGATTAAATTGTTCTTGTTGCAATCCATAGTAGCTTTAATATTCTTCTCCAATACCATAATTCAAATGCATTAATTCTTCTATGGTCTTTCTTATTCATTGTACATCTTTCAAGTGCATTTGAGGCTATTGAAAAATAGCAAGACTTTGGTCAGATGTACTTTAATTCTCAAATTGACATCTTTGCTCTTGAACACTTTAAAGAGGTCTTGCAGAACACATTTGCCTAATGCAACACATTGTTTGATTTCTTGACTGATGCTTCAATGAGTGTTGATGGCAGATCCAAGCAAAATTATAACTTTGGCAACTTTAATCTTTTCTCCATTTATCATTTCATTTATTGGTCCAGTGGTGAGGATTTTTGTTTTCTTTACATTAAGGACTAACCTATACAGAAATCTGTGTCTTTGATCTTAAGTATTTTAAGTCCTCTTCATTTTTAGCAAGCAAGGTTGTATCATCTGCAGATTATTATAATAAGTCTCCCTCCAATTCTGATATCATATTCTTCTTCATGTAATCCAGCTTCTCAAATTATTTGCTCAGCATACAGACTGAATAAGTATTGTGAAAGAGTACAACCAAGCTGCATACCTTTCTTGATTTTAAACCATTCAGTACCCTGTTGCTCTGTTTGAACAACTTCCGCTTGGTCTATGTACAGGATCTTTATGAGCACAACTAAGTGTTCTGGAATATTTATTCTCTGCAGGGATGTCCATAGCTTGTCATGGTCCACAATCCAAAGCCTGTGGATAGTCAATAAAGCACACATGAACATCTTTCTGGTATTCTCTACTTTCAGCCAAGATCCATCTGACACCAGCAATGATATCCCTAGTTCCACGTCCTTGCTGATTATAGCTTGGACTTCTGCAGCTCCCTGTCAATGTACTGTTGCAGCAGTTTTTGAATGATATTTAGCAAATGTTTATTTGCATGTGAAATTAATAATATTGTCCAGTAATTTCTGTATTCTTTTGGGCCACCTCTCTTTGGAATGGGTACACATATACTAAATATAATAGCCACAATAAACATACTAGGTAACGAGGCTGAGAAATAATGAAGTGACTTTGCTAAATTTCATAGGAGAATGTTTTTCAGTTTCTGAAATGTATTTCCATTCATCCAAATATAAATCTTTATAATATTATTTTCTGTTGTTTTAAATATTTTTGCATTTTATTAGATTCCAATTTTGTATTAATCACTAGTATTTGGCTAAAAAACAAGCAAACAACAAAAGAAACTCAAATCATTTTTTCTGTTATCAGCAGCAAGTTCATTTCTATCATGTGTGGTTCATGGGATCATAGTGTTTGTTGCCTTCTTTGCAATAGCTACTAGATAACTTACAGCCAAATCAGGTATCTTTCTGGTATTCTCTTCTTTCAGCCAAGATCCATCTGATGTCGGTAATGATAACTTTATAAATAGCAACACAATATTGTCAGATATAGTTATGAATAGCAACAGAACATTATCAGACATAGCTTTGGAAGATGAACCTCTCAGATTGGATGGCACTCAAAATATGACTGGGGAAGAGACGCCTCTCCACATAGATTTAGCCATAATGATGTAAATATTTGGGGGCCTTCATTTGCTGATGGAACACAACTCAAATTGAGGAGCAACAGCTGTAAACATCCATTTATAATCAGAACACGGAATGTAAAAACTATAAATCCAGGAAAACAGGAAGTTGTCAAAAATGAAATGGAACACATAAAGATAGATATTCTAGATATTAGTGTGCTAACTAGGACTGGTATTTGCCATTTTGAATCTTACAGTCACTTGGTTTATTATGCTAGGAACAAATTGAAAAGGAATGGCAACATATGCATCATCAAAAAGAACTTGTCAAGATCTATATTGAAGTACAACGTTGTCTGTGATTGGATAATATCCATATGCTCACAAGGAAGACGAGTTAATACCAGTACTATTTACATGTATAAACCAACCACTAAAGCCAGTGATAATGAAATTGAAGAATTCTACCAACTTGCTCAGTCTGAAATTGACCAAACATATAATTAAGATATATTGATAGTAGCTGGTGATTGAAAAGTGAAAGTTGGAAACAAAGATGAAGGATTGTTGTTGTTGTTGTTGTTAAGTGCCATCAAGTTGGTTCTAACCCATAACGACCCTGAACAGGGTTTCCAAGGCTGTAAATCTTTATGGGAGCAGAAAGCCACATCTTTCTCATGCAGAGCAGCTGGTAGTTTCGAACTGCTGACCCTGTGGTTCGCAGCCCAATTCATAACCACTACTTTACCATCACTCTGAAATTGATCAAACATATAATCAAGATGTATTGATAGTAGCTGGTGATTGAAATGTGAAAGTTGGAAACAAATAGGAAGGATTAGTAGTTGCAAAATCTGGCCTTGATGATAGAAATGATGTTGGATATCACATGATAGATAGAATTTTGCAACACCAATGACATGCTCATTGTAAATACGCTTCTTAAACAACATAAAATGCAGCTGCACACTAGGACCTCACCAGATGAAGTGCACAAAAATCAAACTGCCTACATCTGTGTGGAGAGACAATGGAAAAGCTTGATATCAACAGCCAAAACAAGGCCAGGGGCAGTCTATGGAACAGACCATCAGTTGCTCACATGCAAGTTCAAACTGAAGCAGAAGAAATTACAAATCCATAAGAGCCAAAACAGGACCTTGAACATATCCCACAGGAATTTAGAGATCATCAAGAGAACAGATTTGATGTAATAGACACTAATCACCAAAGACCAGATGAGTTGTGGGATGGCATCAAGAGAACATCATCCATAAAGAAACCAAAATGTTATTAAAAAGACAAGGAAGAAGGAAAAGACCAAAATGGATATCAGAAGAGATTCTGAAACTTGCTCGCCAGTATAGAGGTGCTAAAGGGAATGGAAGAAATGAGGAAGCAAAAGAGCTGAATACCAAATTTCAAAGAACAGCTTGAGAAGCCAAACTCAAGTATTATAATGAAATGTGCAAAGAACTGAAGTTAGAAATCCAAAAAGGAAGAACACACTTAGCATTTCTTAAATCAACAGAACTGAAGAAAAACTACAAATCTCAACTAGAAATATTCAAGGATTCTATGGACAAAATATGCTATAATGCAGAAAGCATCAAAAGAAGATGGAAGGTATTTACAGTGAAGTGCAGTGAATTCATTCATATGTCTCTTTCACCCACAGTCATTATAATGTCCACCAAATGACTTTTTTCCAGATGGTTCTGGGTAAGAGAAAGTAGGGGAAGATGCTGATATGAATCAGCTGTGGGTTATCGTGAATGTAAAAAGTTAGAAATCTAATGAAGGGCTTGGTCAATTGTGACATCCTGGTGGGTATAAAATGAACCATTTTGATGTGAATGGCACTGTGCTCCTTTTCTTGACCAACCCATCCAGTTCTTGGGATTTGAATCAGCATCCTGACTTGATTCACCTGTTTTCACAAAGTTATAGTCAACAACCTAATTTGACATGAATGAGGAGAATCTTCAGACTGACATCTGAACTGTGTATTTGAGATTTGCCCAGTTTCCATAATCATATGAGTCATTTACTTGATGGTTCATGAGTTCTGTGAGACATTTCAGCAAACTTTAGACCCCTGGGACATGGAAGAGAATTCTGAGAGAAAGATTTCAGGGATTATGGTCGATATCAGGGATTATGGAGTGGTATAATGCCATATAGGATTAGCACCGGACTGTTAACCTAAATGTTGGTGGTTCAAACCCACCAGCCACTCCTTGGAAATGCTATACAGTGTCATTATGAATCAGAAGTGACTTCATGGCATGTAACAATAACATATTACTTTAGAAAAGTCATACATTTGGAATATCTTCCACCTCCACCTCGTTGGAGGTTCTAAAAGAACTTATTCTTGAGGTCAGATATTGTGACAAATTCCTTACTTATTCTTGCTGTACCTTTATCTTTATCAGAAACCTCTTATACCCTTAGTATTCTCTCTACATTGAAGGAAACATTTAATAATCCAAACAGGTTCATTTTAAGTCTGTGGAACCTCTGAGTTTTTTTTTCATAGTTATTTAAATTTTTTTAGAGATTACAGACAGAAGTCACAGAACTACCTTACCAACTGACCACTTTAGATGCTTGTGATGTTAAAAATTATCTTTTCATCAAATGTTCTAAAGATACGTTTTCCTAATGTCTACAGTATGGCACTGTGGGTTAATACATTGGACTGCAAAGTCGGTTCAAGCTCACCAGCTGCTCTTTAGAAACTGTACACTGGGTTGGAACCGACTCGATGACACTTAACAACAACATAGTTATTTAGTCAATGGACTCTTGCTTTGGCACTGTAGGATCAGCACTGAACTTCTAACCACAAATTTAGCAGTTCAAACCCACCATCTGCTTCTCAGAAACCCTATACAGGGTTGTATGAGTTGGAATCTGCTGGACAGCACATAACAGCAACAGTAAATATACTTAGGCAATGGCTTATCTTTGGGGCCATGATTTGCTTTTGCAAATGTAGTGAAATACTTTTAAAAAGATTGATTTCCATCTGGGCAAAATGGATTCTGTATTTTCATAGTATTAGATCTTTATTGAAAAGTTGTTGCTATTGTTGTTCAGTGCTAACGAGTCAGTTCCAATTCATAGTGGCCCTATATAGGGTTTCTGAGGAGTGACTGGTGAGTTTAAACAGTCAACCTTGAAGTTATAACTGACCTCTGTCAAGCGCATTATCCTACAGCGCTACACCAGGACTCCACTAAAGAGTTGCTGTTCTTAAGTGCTGTCGAGTCAGTTCTGACTCATAGCGACTCTGTATAGGATTTCTGAGGACCGGGTGGTGAAATTGAACCACCAACTCAAATGGATCTTGCTATCCAGTGCATTATCCCACAGTGTCATACCAGGATTCCATTGAAGAGCAGTATGGGATAAACACTATAGGGTTATCGTCAGCAGCCTCACATTTTTCTTTTTAGTGTAGTCATAAAAGTCTACCACCGTTATATTCCTGAGTGCTTCAGTGTACATCCAAAAAAAACCTCAAAAGACAGAGGGAATGGAAGCAGATGCTGTCAAATGATGATGCATGGAGGTGACTGTAATCATTGCAATGAAATGAAATATGATAGGATGAATGTAAAGCTGATGTTCTCCTATGTAAACTATCACTAAATTCACAATAAAAACTTAAAAAAAAAAAATTCTACCACCTTAACAAAGCCATGTAATTTCTCTGAGGATAGACTTTTCTGAGAAGTTCAACAAAAACGTTAACTTTTAGTTACCCTTCCTACCCCAACCCAGTAAATGACTTTTTTCCAGCTTTGAGACCAGAAGCGAATTCATTGTTGTGTCTATTGGTGTGATTTCATGCCAGCTGGCATATCCGGAGAAACAAGTATTTGATATAGTTAGAAACACTAGATGAAGGCGAAACTTTATGGAACTGCTGGGGTTTTCTTGTTTTGGCAGCATATTTTATTATTACATCTATGGTTTATAGTATTGATTAACTCAGAGTGGTCAGCAGATTTTTCTTATAAATATTTCACATACTATAATCTTACTTATAAACAAAATCAGTTATTTCAGTTATTTTGTGGTAACTGTTGAAAAATGATTTTCTTTGAGAGGCTCCATTAAAAAAAAATTAATAGAAAATTCAAAATAGGTGTACAAAAACACCAAACAGGCTGATTTTTTTGCCTGTCTCAAACATTTAGTCTTTTTATGAAGGAATTTGGTATCATGAATAGTTAACTGAGAACGTTGAACATTTTATTTTCATAAAAGTATTAATTCATAAAAGTTAAGATTGTTGCTGTTGTTGTTAAGTGCCTTTGACCCAGTTCTGACTCATAGTGACCCTCTATGGGGTTTCTGAAGAATGGCTGGTAAGCTGGAACCGCCGACCTTACGTTCCAAACCAATCTTGCAGTCCAGCACATTAACCCACAGCGCCATACCAGGAGTCCAAGCTCGGACTGTTGTTGTTGTTGTTAATTGTCGTTGAGTTAGTTCCAATCACAGCGACCCTGTAATAGGGTTTCCTAGGAGCAGCTGGTGAGCTTGAACTGCCAACCTTGCAGTACAGCTTTGCAGTCTGGCACGTTAACCCACAGTGCCACACCAGGACTCCCCAAACTCAGCAGGGTATTTCCATTTAAGTAACTTAGTTAAAACGAAAGGAAGGGGAAAATTGAGCTCAATTTAATTATTTTCACTTAAAAAACTTCATACTCAAAAGTTACAGTATATTTAATTAAGATAATAGGCCTAAAAACATACACTCAAATGCTTGCTCTGTACTGCACCCCTCCCCCTACCTCCCTATCTAACTGAGAATAGCAAGCAGTTTGTAGACTGTGACATAAGCTGAGGCTTCTATTCCTAAATCAAGTTTTATCAGTTTGCCAGTGCTCTTCTTCCCTTGATTGAAACTCGAAGTTGATATTGAAAAAACAATTCACTTAAACTTTGAAAAAATATTTGTATTTTCCATTTTTTCTCAAATCTCATAGCTATTTTAAGCATTGCTCAGAAAAGAAAACAGACTACAACTTTAAAAACTATGGAAAGTCAATATTGTTATCACAGCTTAAAATCTGCAAAAGCAACTTTCTTTTAACTTTACAAAGTCCACAAGAAATTTAATTACAAGAAGACTTTCCACTTGTCAGAAATATCTGCATTAATGTCAATAAGAACTACAGTAAGATTATTGAATGGTACTGCAGCACAAGGAAATGATGAAAGGGTTGGGGAAATCCTGTTCCAAGCACACTGATCACTCATTGAATATTTAGTTCTTTTGGATGACCCACAAACAAAATATTAAAGCAGTGCTCATTCATTAGTAACTTTGGACCAGAGAACTATTAGGGTTACTCGTCATGGAATTAAGTCGCTAAAAATTGTTAGCATCTTTTATTGTTTCTTCCTTGATCAGGACACTACTTAGAGGAGAAGCTCATGAGTTCTATACAGAAATCTAGATTTCAAATCTTATTTAGAGCCTGCATTTAATACTATTCCAATAGCCAAGCCCAATATACAATCTTCTGGTAGATCAGAGCGTACTTTCAACTGCTGTGTGAAGTGGGGGGGGGGGGTTGCTAATGTCATAGATTTATTGTAATAAACCAAGAGTTCCTTGAAATAATTTAGCTAATGAAATATTTTTTGTGAATAAGGAAAACCTTAGAAGAATTGATGCATTTGAGTTATGGTGTTGAAGGAGAATATTAAAAGTACCACGGACTGCCAGAAGAACAAAGCAATCTGTGTTGGAAGAAGTACAGCCAGAATGCTCCCTATAAGCCAGGATGGCCAGACTTCATCTCTCATACTTCTGACATATTTATTGTCTGAAGGGACCAGTCTCTGGAGGAGGATATCATGTTATCATGTTTGGTAAAATGGAGGATTGAGGATAAAGAGACCAACCACCAATGAGATGGGTTGGCCTAATGGCAGTAGCAATGAACTCAAATGTAGTAATGATTGTGAGGTTGGCACAAGACCAGGCAGTGTTTCATTCCATTGTTCATAGAGTCGCTGTGAGTCAGTAAATGCTCAATAGCACCTAGTAACAAATTCGGATTTTATTTGCTTCTATGCCTAAACTACTCCTTTTGTATCTTAAAAGTGACTTACTTAAAACACACTCTATGGTGAGACTTTTTGCCCGCAAAGATTTAAAACCACAGAAATTCTATGTAGGATCGCTGTGAGTCAGAATTAACTTGACGACACTCAACAAAAAAGAAAATGTTGCTATATCTCCATTAAAATAATAAAGAAAACCGTATTTCCAAATGAAATTATATCCAAAAGTATATGATTTAGGATTTCCAACAAATCATTTTGGGGACACAATTCATCCATAACAACCATGATCTAACTGAATGACCGAACAAAATGCACTTAGCTTCTCTGAAATCTAAGAAAAGGAGTATAAGTAAATGAGATCCTCAAGAGTGGAAATTTACTTGGAAGCAACTAAAAATAACATATTGTTGTTGTTGACAACTCCCATCTAGTCAGTTCTGACTCACAGTAACCCTATAGAGAGTTTTGGAAGAGCTGCTGGTAAGTTTGAACTGCCATCCTTGTGGTTCAAACCGACCTTGTGGTCCAGTGCAGTAGCCTGCATCATCACACAACAATGTATATACATCATCAATTTATCATGAGAAGTTAAATAATTTATCTAAAGCACTTCATACATCGTAAAACCTCTGTAAAATTCCCCATTCTTTCTATGCCTTGTTTGTTGTTGTGGTTGTTAGGTGCCATATAGAGTCTGTACCAACCCACAGCAACCCTATGCACAAAAGAAGGAAACACTACCCAGTCCTGTGCCAAGCTCACAAATGTTGCCATGTTTGAGCCCACTGCTGCTGCTACCATACCATGCCAATCCATCTCATTGGGGGTCTTCATCTCTTTCTCCGACCCTCCACTTTACCAAACATGATATCCTTATCCAAGAATTGACCCCTTGTGATACTGTAAGAGATGAAGTCTGACCATCCTGGCTTCCAAGGAGCACTCTGGCTGTACTTATTCCAACACTGAATGGTTTGCTTTTTAGCAGTCATAACTCAAATGCATCAGTTTTTCTACAGTCTTCCTTATTCACTGTCCAACTTTCACATGTATATGAGATTATTGAAAATAGCATGGCTCAGATCAGGTGCACCTTAGTCCTCAAACTGACATCTTTGCTTTTGGTTCTTTAGCTCCAGGTCTTTGCACATTTCATTATAATATCTGGAGCTATCTTTTGAAATTTTCTATTTAGCTCTTGTACCTCCTCAATTCTTCCATTTGCACTAGCAAATGCTCTACATAAGAGAGCAAGTTTCAGTATCTTCTGACATCCATTTTGATCTTTTCCTTCTTATCTTCTTAATGACCTTTTTCTTTCTTCCTGTATGATGTTCTTGATGTCATCTCACAACTCTTCTGGTTTTCAGTCTTTAGTGTCTAATGCATCGAATCTGTTCTTCAGATGATTTCTAAATTCAGATAGGATATGTTCAAGGTAATATTTTGGTTCTCATGGACATGTGTTAATTTTCTTTTACTTCATCCTGAACTGTCATATGAGCACTTGATGGACTGTTCCACAGTCTGTATTCCATCTGGTGAGGTCCATGTGTAGAGTCATTTTTTATGTTATTTTAAAAAAGGTATTTGCAATGAAGCAGTCATTGGTCTTGAAAAATTCTATCATGTAATCTTCGGCATTATTTCCATCACCAACGCCATATTTTCCAGCTACTGACCCATCCTGTTTGTTACTAACCTTTGCATTCCAATTACCAATAATTAGCAATACATCTTTGATCGATTTTAGACTGAAGAAGTTGGTAAAATTCTTCAATTTCATCATCACTGGCTTTAGTGGTTGGTGTGTAAATTTGAACAATAGTGGTATTAATTGGTCTTCCTTATAGGCATAGGTATATTATCCTATCACAGACAGCGTTGTACTTGATATGTTCTTTGTGATGATGAATGATACTCTATTCTTCCTCAATTTGTCATTTTTGGCATAGTAAACCAGGTGCGTGTCAGATTCAAAATGACCAATGCCAGTCTATTTCAGCTCACTAATGCCTAGGATATTGATTTTTATATATCCCATTTTATTTTTGACAATTTCCCATTTTACTAGATTCATACTTTGAACATTCCATGTTCCAATTATTAATAGATGTTTACAGATGTTTCTCTTCATTTTGGAATGTGCCCCATCAGCAAATGAAGGTCCCTGAAGCTTTACTCTATTCGTTTCATCATGGTCAACTCTGCTATGAGGAGGCAGCTCTTCCCTAGTTTCCTTTTGAGTGCCTTTCAACCTGAGGAGCTCATCTTCTGGAACTATATCTGATAATATTCTGTGCTTTTCATCTTGTTCTAATAGTCAGTATTCTGATGCTAACATTGTTCCACTGTTATTCATAAGGTTTTCAGTGACTAAATATTCAGAATTAGTCTGTCTCTCCTTCTTCCTAGTCTGTCTTTATCTGGAAGATCAGATGAAACCTGGCCCACCATGGGTCACCTTGCTGACATTTAAAATACCCATGGCATACCTTCCAACATCACAGCAACACGCAAGCCACCACAGTATGACAAACTGACAGATGAGTGGTGAGAAACCCAGATAGGGAAACATTATTCTTCATGGCTGTAGTTGGCAATTTAAAATATCATCTGACAAAATTCTAAGACCAAAATAACAAGGGCAAAGTATTAATTAATGCTTCCCCACCTCAGGATCATGGATCCTGGGGAAGTTCCAAGTTAATATAAGGTATCCTTCAGGACAAGTGTATAGTACATGAAGCATTGTCTATAGAAAATACATATGTCTTGAGACAATAAATATGCTACATCGTGCTACTACTTATTAAATGTTAGAATTGTTTTGTGAAAAAATGTGTAAATTCTAAATCACTACTGAGTCTGAGGAGCTTTATTCATTATTATTTTCACAGTAAATTGTTATAAAAAAATAACTATGTGGTAGTTCTCTGGGGTAGAACGAATTTGTGACCTGCTTTCTTGAAAATTAAAGCCAAGAAAATCCTATGCGGCAGATTTGTTCTGTCATATAAGTTTGCTATGAGCTGGAATCAACTTATTGGTACCCAAAAGCAACATATGGGAGTCAGTACAGTTTTTTATCACTTGGTAAAGGTGATTTCATTCCTGAAAATGGTGAGAAATTGGATTACATTTTATGGGTAAAGATTTGGGGCATCCTTTATTTAAATTGTACATTTGTGTATTCATTCATTCACTCTGTTTTTAATAAGTACTGAATTTCAACTCTATTCCAAATACAAATATTAGCTGGATGCGGAGCAATAAACAAAATATACAAAGATCACTACTTTTGAGGAGATTACATTCTAGTTCCTGGATATTGTATTATAATGTGTGTGGAATAACACATCCGAACTGCTTTTTAAAAATAACTTTGGACCTGTCTGAACAGATCTCCTTGATACATGTTTTGGTAGAGTTGAGGAGTGCTTTGGGTCAGGCTAACATCTTGCAGAGGTTTCTTAAGAACAAATTCGGAAGTAAGTGGCCAGTCAAGATTTGCTGCATAGGATCACTGTATTACAGGGTATTGGTGGAGAATAAAACTTTGATCACCCATCTCATAATATAACTTGGGTTTTGAAAAATAATATGAAAAAGATTGCTTGAAGGATATGACCCCAGTCCTTCAAATCTGCTAAAGAGCATATAAATATTTATTTGTGGATAAAGCTCAGCAATCAGAAAACTGTGTGCTTAGATCATGTGGTTTGGACAATCTTTTAGAAAAATATTTATTGAATTGCACTTTGGCATAAAGATCCTTGTGAACATAGAAGGGCAGCCACATTAAGAAAGAATTCTCTGATGGTATATATGTAATATAGTGGTATTAATATAAGTGATGGCCCCAACGTTCCCATTGTCCCCTTTATAAGAAACTTTGTAAGAATTTTATGTAAACTTTTAAATTATATGTATGATGTGTAGACTTCGGCAAGATGGTGGACTAGGCAGACACACTACACGGACACTTTACCACAAAGATACAGGAGAAAAAATGAAACAAACAAAGATGAAAATTTGGGAACCCTGAACTTCAGAGGAAAGGTTAGAGAAGTGGATTGAGTTCTTGCTGGGAGAGGCTGAGCAAGGATGACAAGAGAGGGGGACTGACTGGTGAACCATCTGCCATACACGGTGCAACCATCTTCTGAGCAGTTTTTGCACCGGTAGATGACTGGCAAAGTAGACTTATGTGGGTGAAAGCAAAGGTGTGATTCCTTTTTCCCACACTCCCCTGATGACCAGCTCCCACCTTCATCCACCCCCAGCGCAGACCCAGCTTTCTGGAAATTCGGAGTAACTTGGTTGGGGGTCATGCCAGTATGAGGTAGGGACCAGCAGTACTGTTTTGGTGTGTTCTTTTAGTGTGGATTCAGGCAGACTCAGCTCCAGACCTACAGAATCTGCAGAGCCATTGATCAGAATTTAACCAGTCACCCTGTCCTTAGCTGCTCTGTGCTTATGACAGTGAAACCAGCTCCATCAAGGGCCTCCATGAAGTACTTCTGAATTGAGTGCCCTGAACACAGATAACACCAAGGCTGATAGGAACTCCACATAAAGGACAGGAGCTGCTCTGCCATATGTTTTCAGGTTTGATTTTATTCTGTCTGCTCCATCTACTTTTCTTTCCATTCCCTTAAATTTTATCCTTCCTATCTCTTTTGCTTTCCTTATTTTCTTCTGTTTCTCATTTCCCTGCTTCTTTTTCTTCTCCTTTTGATCTTTATTACTCTCTCTCTTTTTCTTTTAATCTTACCTCTCTCTGATTTTTCTAAGTATTTAAATTTTAATTTCTTCTCTTATTTTTCTACCACATAGTTCCATTTTTCTGACCCTCTTTTCTCTTTGTAGCTATACTTAAGTCTTTCTTGTATTTCTTCTCTTTATTTTCTCTCTTACTTTTCTCTTTTATAGGTCCATTTCCTATCTCTCTTTTGTCTTTATACTTATTATATTCTTTTTTTTATGGTTGCTGCATGTTTTTATTTCTTTTTGCTCTTAACTTCTGTTTTCATTGCCAGTCCCTTGTTTGTTTACTCTGTTTTACTTTCTTGTGTGTGTGTGTGTGTGTGTGTGTGTGTCTGTGAGGGATTTTCTCTCTTCCACCCAACAGAAGACAGCCACCATGCCCACACAGCCCAGCAGTAACTGAACCATCTGTGTTTACTCACTGGGCAGGATGAATTCCTGCTCCTCTGCTGCATGTTAATATGCTGGACTGCAAAGTTGATTTGAACCAAAAGATCAGTGATTCAAGCTCACCAGACGTTCCTAGGAAATCCTGTCCAAGGCCACTGTGAGTTGGAATTGACTCAATGGCACTCAACAGCAACTCAACATACCACCTGATCAAAAATAGACAGCAGCCAACACCAGCCAAACTCACCCTAAATTGAGATGCATTCACAGCAAATAAGAACTGTGTGCACACTTCCATTCTCTAATTACACTCACAGGATACAGTTGTTGGGAGCCTAAGGAAAAAAAAAAATTTAAATATACAATTATCAAGAAAAATTTTACTTGCATGTGATATTAATGATATTATTTGATGACATCTGCATTCCATTGAGTCACCTTTCTTTGGCATGCGCATAAATATGAATTTCCTCCAATTGATTGGCCAGGTCTTGAAAATGTCTTGGCATAAATGAGTGAGCACCTACAGTGCTACATCAGTTTGCTGAAACATTTTAATTTATATTTTGTCAAGTCCTGGAGCCTTGTATTTTTCCAATACCTTCAGAGAAGGTTGGACTTCTGTGAATACCATTGGTTCTTGTTCGTATGTTACTTGTTGATATGGTTGAACAGTAACTAATTCTTTTTTGTATAGTGATTCAGTGTGTTCCTTCCATCTTCTTTTTTGTTTTCCATGCCATTCAATATCTTGCCCATGTTGTTGCTGCTGTTGTTGAGTGCCCTGGAGTTGGTTTGGGCTCATAGCGACCCTGTTTGAGGTTTCCAAGGAGCAACTAGTGGGTTTCAATCATTGACCATGTGGTTAAAAGTTCAGTGCATACTGTAAGGTGACAGACCATGAGTCAATAGAATTTTGTCCATAGAAATACTGAATGTTGTAGCCTGAAGTTTGAATTTTTTCTTCAGTCCTTCCAGCTTCAGTAATGATGAGTATGTTCATCCCTCAGTTTTCTGACCCCAGGTAGGTCTTTGTACATTTCAGTATAACACTTTAGCTAGTCTTCTCTAGCAGCCCTTTGAAGTTTTCTGTTTAGCTCTTTTACTTCCTCATTCCTTCCTGTCACTTGAGCTTCTCTATGTTCAATGGCAAGTTTCAGAGTCTGTTCTGACATCCATTTTTCCTTTTTCCCTGTGTTTTTAATGACCTTTTGATTTTCTCGAAAATGCTGCTGTTGGTGTTACCTACAGCATCTCTGATCTTCAATGATTAGACACAATTAGACACAATTACTGTCTAATGTGTCAAATCTGTTTCTGAGATGGTCCTAAATTCATGTGGGATATACTCAAGATCAGACCTTTTCTCTTGTTGTTATGTGCCATTGAGTCAGTACTGACTCATAGCAACTTTATGCAGAGCAGAACGAAATGCTGCCTGATTCAGGGCCAACCTCACTATTGTTGCCAAGCTTGAGCCCATTGATGCTGCCACTTTGGCAATCCATCTTTCTGGGGGTCTTCCTCTTTTTCTCTGACCCTCCACCTTACCAAACATGATTTCCTTCTCCACCAAATGGTCCCTCCTGACAATATGCCCAAAGTATGAGAGACAAAGTTTGGCCATCTTGGCCTCCAAGGAGCACTCTGGCTGCACTTGTTCCAGCACAGATCTGTTTGTTCTTTTGGCAGTCCATTGCACTTTCAATATTCTCCTCCAACACCATAACTCACATGCATCAATTCTTCTATGGTCTTCCTTATTCACTGTCCAGCTTTTGCATGCGTATGAGATCATTGAAAATAGCATGGCTTGGGTCAGGAGCACCTTAGTTTTCCAGCTGACATCTTTGCTCTTCAACACTTCAAAAAGGTCTTGTGCAGCAGATTTGCCCAGTGCAATACATCGTTTGATTACTTGATTGCTGCTTCTGTGAGTGTTGATAGTTGATCCAAGAAGAATGAAGTCCTTGACAACTTCAATCTTTTCTCTGTTGATAAGAATATTGTTTATTGGTCCAGTGGTGAGGATTTTTGTTTTCTTGACATTGAGATGCAATGTCTCTTATAGACTTGTCTCTTGTAAACTTGTTTTACTTTTCTTCAGCTTCTGCTAGAACTTGTATATGAGCAATTGTTGGTCTGTTCCACAGTTGGGTTCTGGCCTTGTTTTACTGATGCAGTCCATTTGGTTCCTATGTATTCCATCTGGCAAAGTCTATGTGTGTAGTTTCCATTTATGTTGTTGAAATAAAAAGGTATTTGCAATGAAAAATTCATTAGTCTTGTGACATTCTATCATGTGATCTCCAGTATCATTTCTATCACTAAACCCATATTGTCTAACTACTGATACTTCCTCTTTGTTTCCAACTTTCATATTCCCATCAACAGTAATTATCAATGCAGCTTAATTACATTTGATCAATTTCAGACTGAAGAAGTCAGTAGATTTCTTCAATTTCATCATCTTTGGCTTTAGTGATTGGTGCATAAATTTGAAGAATAGTTGTATTAACTGGTTTTCCTTATAGGCAAATAGATATTATCCTATCACAGATAACATTATATTTCAAGATAGATTTTGAACTACTCTTTTGATGATGAATATGATGCTGTTGCTCTTTAATATGTTGTTCTTGATGTAGTAAATAATTTTGTTGTTTGACTCAAAATGGCCAATACCTGTCCATTTTATCTCACTAATGCCTTGGCTATTGTTCTTTTTGCCTTCTGTTTCATTTTTGATTACTTCCAATTTTCCTATATTCATACTTCATTCATTTCATATTCCAATTTTAATGGATATCTGCAGCTGTTTCTTGTCATTTTTGTTGTGCTTTGGTAGCAAATAAGTGTCCTGAAAACGTTGTTCCATTCACATCACTGAGTTCAACACTACTTAGAGAATGCAGCTTTTCTCCAGTCATATTGTGAGTGCCTTCCAACACATAGGGTACATCTTTGGGCACTTTATCAGACAATGTTCTACTGTTATTCATAAAAATTTCTGTGAATAACTTTTCAGAAGTGATCCACTTCACCTCTTTCTAGTCTATCTAGTCGGGAAGCACCTTTGAAACCTAGTCACCATGGGTGACCTTGCTGGTATTCACAATACTGGTGGTATAGCTTCTAGCATCACAACACATAGGCCACCACAATACAACAAACTGACAAGAGAGTGGTGGCCCCTTTGTTTAAATCTATTCAAAATAGAATCCAGAAAAATCTCTTTTGAAACATCTTCTAATTCTTGCCTCCTGTTGTTTTAGTTCCCATTACTTCCTATGCCATTATGAGTCGGAACCGACTCCACGGCACATAACCACCACCACCACCACTTCCTATGTATCTATAGAGTGGTTCAAACAAAGTAGTTTACTGAAACATGAATTTAAGGAACTAAAGATAGGGTTGGGTAATATATTTATGGTATTTTATTTGAATTACAGCATTTTAATTTCTTAGAATCTTATAGTTTTTTAACTCAGTTTAAGATAGATTTTCTTATCCTAGATTCTAGGTTGGCTAGAATATTTTGACACCTATGTTGCCTTTTGTATTCTACTTTTCAAAATTATATAATTCTGAAAAGTCACTTAATTTCATTATCCTATAGAATTGAATTCAGAGTAATTGGGAATGTTTGCTTAGTTAATAAAACTGGTACTAAAAAAAAATGCCCTTAATATGTGAGTTTCAGAGACACAAGGACATTATGAATATAGGACCACAATCATTCTCTCCTCATGCTACTGTACCTTCATTCTTAAAATAATGTCAGTCAACTCTTCTGTCAACACTATTGGTTTATTAACTGCAGAACTTTCTAAGTCACTGATGCTCACAGGAGGTTCCTTTTTGAGTGTGTTGGACAGTGGATGGTAGATCTTGTAAGAGGAATTTAGATTAGGAGATGTACAGCTCTCAGAGGTCATATTAAGCTTATTTTCCCCACATATGACTGTAGTTCTTTCATAAAGCGCAATTCATAACTCTCCACGGTCCCAAGGAGATTGTTCATGTAAACAGGAATTTTCTCTTCTGGGGTGAGAGAGGAGTCAAGGAGGATGTGAACCAGGCTAATAAAATGTGGATTTATGGGTGTTCTGCTTCATAGCCCACTCTGTGTGTCTGTTAGACCAGTACTTTCTAATCCTTCTTCACTGCAGAAAGGAACTGTTTCTCTCTATATATCTTTTTTTGTTGTTGCTAATGAGCATGAGAGTTCAATCAGAGAGTGTAAAAATACAGAAATGGAAACAAACCACATGAGTGATCAGCAGAACGAAGCACAAGGACCAGATTCAACAATCTATCAGAACTTGTAGCATGACATCTAACTGACAATGTACTTGAAAATAAGGAAATATCACTTCCTTTAAAACATTCTTTCAATGGTTTAATTCAATTATTTATCTTCATAATTGTTTTCAAATTTATTTTTAAAGATTAACAATTGATTTAAAATCTTAAGAAACAATTAAGCAGCTGGTATTACCCCAGATTTGTATCATTACCTTTTTACTTGCAGGTAAACAAACTAACAAACATTATGAAAAAAATCACCAACAACAATAAAACAAACTTAACACAGCATTGCTATTATGTTGTTGTTGTTGTTAAGTGCCGTCGAGTCGGTTCTGACCCATAGCGACCCTGTACAGGGTTTCCGATGGTGTAAATCCTTACGGGAGTAGAAAGCCTCATCTTTCTCCTGCGGAGCGGCTGGTATTATAGTCACAAATAATAAACGTTGTGGTTCCTAAAGACATATAAGACTTTTCTCTAAGTGAAAAGCTTTTCAAAGTTGATGTCAAATATTCCTGCTGAGTGATTCCTAAAATGCATAAGGATGTGAATGGCCAAAAAATTGAAGTTAACCTTTTTTGACAATTCTATAACATCTACCATTGCACATTCAAAATAAGATAATAATTCTATATGAAAACTTGGCTAGTTTGGTCTTAAAAATTTTAGGATATAAAGTCATGTGGGATGCTCCCACATAATATTTCATAAAAATATGATTTGATCTGATCATCAGAGTCTGGAACATATTTTTCTTGGTATTTGGCTTTTCCCCCCTCATGCCTTAAATAAATTTTCTGAAGCCTGTGTCTTTGCAGCCTATTGCATATAAAGAACAAAAATATCTCTCTTCTCTAGGGAGTGACTGAAGCGAATGCTTTTTTTACACGAGGTATGTCATTGCCTGAACTTTTTCAGGTGCCTTTGCTTAGAAATGTCACTCAGACAATTTTTACCCCTTACTATGTTCCTTTTCTTTTTTAATGCACTAAAAACATTTCTTCCTATCTTGTCTATTATAAATTCTCTTAAGTCAAGTTCAACTGGCCACTTGCACACGTTTAGATGTATCTGGAATACTGCCACCTACCCCCCTATAGTTTCATTACTTTGCTCTTTTATTTCCTTTCCCTTTTTGTTATTTCTCTTAGTGTTATTCTCTTTTGTTATTTCTCTTCAGAGATGATCCCAAGAAATATTTGTTGAATTAGTGAATAAATAATCATGCCTGTTGCATTTAATATATACTGCCTTGCATTGTGCTTAAAGTGTGTATGTTGTTTTTGTTAGGTGCCATAAAGTCAGTTCTGATCCATAATGACTCTGTGCACAACAAAAGGAAACACCACCTAATCCTGTGCCAGCCTCACAATTGCTGTCATACTTGAGTTCATTGCTGTTGCTGTACCAATCAGTCTTGTTGGAGGGTCTCCCTCTTCTTCACTGTCCCTCCACGTTACCAAGCCTGATGTCCTTCTTCAGGGACTGGCACTTCCCAATAATATGTCCAAAGTATGAGACATGAAGTCTGGCCATCTTGACTTCTAAGGAGTATTCTGGTTTGTTCTTCTGTCAGTCCATGGTACCTTCAATAGTCTTTTCTAACTCAAATGCATCGATTCTTTTGCTGTCTTCCATACTCATTTCCCAAATTTCACATGCATATGAGGCTATTGAAAACACCATGGTTTGGGTCAGGCATACATTAGTCCTCAAATTGACATCTTTGCTCTTGAACATGTTAAGGAAGTCTTATGCAGCAGGTTTGCCTGAAGCTACATATTGTTTGATTTCTTGACTGCTGCTTCCATAAGTGTTGATGGTGGAGCCAAGCAAAAGGAAGCCTTTGACAACTTCAATTTTTACTCCATTTATCATGATTGGGCCAGTTGTGTGGATTTTTGTTTTCTTTACATAGAGGTACAACCCAGTGAAGGTTGTGGTCTTTGATCTTGATCAGTAAACATTTTAAGTCCTCTTTACTTTCAGCAAGCAAGATTGTATTGCCTACATATTGCAGGTTGTTAATGAGTCTTCCTCCAATCCTGATGTCATGTTCTTCTTCATATAATCTGGCATCTCAAATTATTTGTTCAGCATACAGATTGAATAAGTACGGTGAAAGAATACAACCATGATGCACACCTTGCCTTATTTTAACACATTTGGTATCCCTTGTTCTGTTTGAATGACTTCCTGTTGGTCTATGTATAGGTTCCTCATGAACACAATTATGTGTTCTAGAATACTCATTCTCCACAATGTTGTCCATAGTTTATTATGATACACACAGTCGGAAGCCTTAGCATAGTCAATTAAGCACAGATAAATATTTTTTTCTGGTATTCTTTGCTTTCATCCAAGACTCATCTGACATCAGAAATGATGTCCCTCATTCCACGTCTTCATCAGAATCTGGCTTGAACCTCTGGCAATTCCCTGTCATTGTACTGCTACAGCTGTTTTTAAATTATCTTGAGCAGAATTTTACTTGCATGTGATATTAATGATATTATCCAGTGATTCCCACATTATGTTGTGAACAAATATGGATCTCTTCCAGTGAGCTGGCCAGGTAGCTCTTTTTAAATTTCTTGTCATTGTTGAATGAATACCTCCAGTGCTGCATTACTTTGTTGGAAGATTTCAATTTGCATTTCATCAGTTTCTGTAGCCTTGTTTTCTGCTAATGTGTTCAGTGTCATTTGTACTTCATTCTTCAGTACCATTGGCTTTTGATCATGTATACTAACTTTTGAAATGGTTGAACATGAACCGGTCTCATTAGTATAGTGACTATGTATATTGCTTCCAGCTTCTTTTGATGCTTTCAGGATTTTTCAATATTTTGACAAAAGAATCCTTTGATATTGCAAGTTGAGGCTTGACTTTTTTCCTCAGTTCTCTCCATTTGAAAAATGTTGAGTGTGTTCTTCCCATTTGGATTTCTAATTCCACATCTTTGCACATTTCTGTATAATATTTGTCTTTGTCTTCTCAAGTTACCCTTTGAAATTTTCTATTTGTCTTTTTTACATCCTCATTTCTACCATTTGCTTTAGCATCTCTATGCTGGAGACCAAGTTTCAGAATCTCTCCTGCTATTCATTTTGGTCTTTTCTTTTTTTCCTTATCTTCTTACCGACCTTTTTCTTTCTTTCTGTATGATGTTGTTGATGTCATCCCCAAACTTTTTTGGTTTTCAGTCATTAGAGTCTAATGCAACAAAGCTGTTCTTGAGATGATCTCTAAATTCAGGTGGGATACGTTAAAGGTAATATTTTGGATCTCGTGAATTTTAAAAAATTTTTCTTCAGCTTCAGCCTAGATTTTAATATGAGCAATTGATGGTCTAGAAATGGTTTGAACATTGATCATTTCTTTTTGGTACATTGACTGTGTATTCCTTTCATCTTCGTTTGAGGTTTTCTGCATCATTTAGTATTTCGCTCATTTGTTATTGTTGTTGTTAGGTGCTATTAAGTCAGTACCAACTCATAGCGACCCTATGCACAACAGAACAAAACACTGCCCGATACTGAGCCAACCTCACAGTTGTTGCCACACTCGAGCCCATTGATATTGCCACTTTACCAATCCATCTCACTGGGGTCTTCTCTTTTTCTCTGATCCTCCACCTTACCAAACATGATATCCTTCTCCAGTGACTGGTCCCTCCTGACAATATGTCCAAAGTATGAGAGATGAAGTTTGGCCATCCTGGCCTCCAAGGAGCACTCTGGCTGCACTTCTTCCAACACAGCTTTGTTGGTTCTTTTGGCAGCCCATGTCACTTTCAATACTCTCCTCCAATACCATAACTCAAAGGCATCAATTCTTCTATGGACTTCCTTACTCACTGTCCAGTTTTCACATGGTTTTTGAAAATACCATGGTTTGGGTCAGGCACACCTTAGTCCTCAAGCTGAAATCTTTGCTCTTCAAAACTTTAAAAAGTTTTTGTGCAGCAGATTTGCCTAATGCAAATGTTTGGTATCTTGACTGCTGCTTCCATGAGTGTTGATAGTTGATCCAAAAGGAATGAAGTCCTTGATAACTTCAATCTTTTCTCCATTGATAAGAATGTTTTTTTATTGGTCCAGTGGTGAGGAGTTTTGTTCTCTTTACATTGAAATACAATCCATACTGAAGGCTGTGCTCTTTGATCTTCATCAGTAAATGTTTTAAGTCCTCTTCACTTTCAGCAAGCAAGATTGTGTTATCTGCATATCACAGGTTGTTAATCAGTCTTCCTCCAATCCTGATGCCGTGTTTTCTTCATATAACTCAGCTTCTCGGATTATTTGCTCAGCATACAGGTTGAATAAGTATGGTGAAAGAATAAAACCTTGTCACATACCTTTCTTAATTTTAAACCATTCAGTGTTTCCATGTTCTGTTGGGACAATTGCCTCTTGGTCCATGTACAGATTCCTCATGAGCACAATTAAGTGTTCAGGAATATTCATATTTTGCAATACTGTCCATAGTTTGTCATGATTAACACAATTGAAAGCCTTTGCATAGTCAATAAAGCACAGGTAAACATCTTTCTGCTATTCTCTGCTTTCAGACAAGATCCATCAGACATCAGAAATGATATCCCTTGTTCCACGGCCTCTTCTGAATCCAGCTTGAACCTCTGGAAGTTTTCTGTCAATATATGATTGCAGTCGTTTCTGTATTACCTTTAGTAAAACTTTATTCGCAAGGAATATCAAAGATATTGCGTGATGATTTCCACATTCTTTTGGGTCACCTCGCTTTGGAATAGGTACAAATATGGGGCACTTCCAAACAGTTCTCCAGATAGTTGTCTTCTAAATTACTTGGCATAGATGCTTGAGTGCCTCCTGTGCTGCCTCACTTTCAATTTTTTATTCCATCAATTCATGATGGCACTTTGTTCTTTGCCAATTCCTTCAATGCACCTTGCACTTCCTCCCTGAGTATCCTTGGCTCTTGATCATATGCTACCTCTTGAAACAGTTGAACATCAACCTTTTTTTTTTTTTTTTTGGTACAGTGACTCTGTGTATTCTTCCATCTTCCTTTGATGTCTTCTGTACCATTCAGAAATTTCCCCAGAGAATCCTTCAATAACGAAAGGGAATCTTTTCAATTGTATGAATCATGACAAGCTATGGATAGCATTGTGGAGAGTGAGTACTCCAGTACACTTAATTGTGCTCATGGGGAATTTGTGTATAGTCCAAAAGGCAGTTGTTCAAACAGGACAAGGGAATACTGAATGGTTTAAAGTTAGGAAAGGTGTACACAATGGTTGTATTCTTTAAACATACTTATTCAACCAATTATATGCTGAGCAAATAATCTGAGAAGCTGGATTATATGAAGAAAAACATGGCATTAACAACCAGCGCTATGCAAACGATACAACCTTGCTTTCTGAAAGTGAAGAGGACTTAAAATGCTTGCTGGTAAAAATTAAAGACCATAGCCTTCAGTATGGGTTTCATCTCTCAATGTAAAAATGTAAAGAAGACAAAAATCCTCACCACTGGAATAATAATAAGCAGCATCTATATAAATGGATAAAAGATGGAGGTTGTCAAAGGCTTCATTTTGCTCAGATCAATAATTAACACTCATGGAAGCAGCAGTCAAGATATTAAATAATGTAATGCATTAGGAAAATCTGTTGCACAAGGCCTTTTTAAAATGTTCAAGAACAAAGATTTCATTTTGAGGACTAAGGTGCACATGACTCAAGCCGTGGTATTTTCAATAACCTCATATGCATGTGAAAGTTGACAGCAAATAAGGAAAACCATAGAATTGATACATTGCACTATGGTGTTGGAGGAGCTATTGAAAGTACTATGGACTCTCAAAAGAACAAATCCATCAGTGTTAGAAGTACTGCCAGAATGCTCCTAGGAAACCAGGAAAGCCAGACTTCATCTCTCATACTTCAGACGTATTATCAGGAAGGACCAATTCCTGGAGAAGGATATCATGTTTGGTAAAGTGGAAGGTTGGAGAAAGAGAGGAAGATCTCCTACGAGATGGCTAGAACAGCAGCGGCAACAAGGGACTGAAATGTAGCAATGATTGTGAGGTTTGTGCAGGATGGGGCAGTGTTTCATTCTGTTGTGTGTAGGGTCACTATGAGTCGGTACCAACTCAGTGACAGCTAACAATAACAATTGATGGTCTGTTCCAAAGTCTGTCTTTGGTCTGGTTTTTGGCCTTCCAACCCGAGGAATTCATCTTTCTGGTATGATATCTCACAATATTCTGGTGCCATTCATGTTTCAATATCCAATATTCTGGTCCTATCTAACAATGTTTCACTGCCATTCATTAGGTGTTCAGTGGCTAAAACTTTGAAAGTAGTCTGTCTCTCCTTCTTCCCAGTATTCCTTAGCCTGGAAGCTCTGCTCAAACCTGTCCAACCTGCCATCATTAAAAAACAAACAAACATTGGCATAGCTTCCAGCAGCACAGCTACACGCAAGCAATCACAGTGCGACAATCTAACAGACATGTGGTGGAAATTGGATGTGTAGGAACAATAAGCTTCTCAAGGGATGGAATGTTAGAATGCATGCCTCCCATCCACTACCCCCACCACATGTTCGAGCGTAAACACACATACACTCTGACTTATACACAGAACATTGCCATGTTCTTGTCAGATCATTGCCATGGTAGGTGGTAGATGTCAAAACATTTATATTGGATATATGAGGGGATGTCAAAAGTTCTCAGAAAAAAATCTTTATCTTTTCATTCCTTTTTTTTAAGAATCTTTTGAAACTGCCTTGTATACATTAAGGTAGAGTACTGCCAAAGCAAAACATATAATGTACTGATTTTATATCAATATAAAATAAAAAATACAAAATGGAAAAATCAGGACTTTTTGAGGCTTAGAAAGTTTTTTGATTATTTGCTTATTATATATGATGGTCATTATTATTTCTTATGAAGAGAAAAATGTATCCAACAATATACAATACAAACTGAGAGAGTCGGAATGTGTGTAAGGTATAAACCTGTCAGAGAAGGTTAAAAATGGTGCAATTATTCTGCATTAATTCACTCAACAGATATAGTTGTGTTTTCCGATGTATTACACACTGTTATCAACACTAACACAATGGTGGTGAACAAGACAGGTACAGTTCCTGAAATCTTAGGTTTTACATTCTGTATGGGGGAAAAAGACAATAAACAAGTCAATGGATAAATAGATTCTATGTTAGCATTGACTAAAATGCTATGAAGAAAATGAAGCAGGATCACTGCCTGGCAGGTAACCATGAAGAGAAGGTAGGGGATCAAAATAGATCTTTCCACAGATGACATTAGGTGACAGTATGTGTCATGTCATGATCCACACAATCAAAAGCTTTGTGTAGTCAATAAAGCACAGGGAAGCATCTTTCTGGTATACTCTGCTTTCAGCCAAGATCCATCGGACATCAGAAATGATATCCCTCATTCCACGTCCTCTTCTGAATCTGACTCGAACCTCTGGAAGTTCTCTGTCAATGTATGCTTGCAGTGGTTTCTGTATTACCTTTAGTAAAACTTTACTGGCTTGGGATATCAAATTTTGTCTGATTATTGTCCGATGCTTTCCGCATTCCATTGGGTCACCTCTCTTTGGAATGGGTACAAATACGGATTTCTAAGGTGTGCCTGACACAAGCCATGGTATTTTCAATAACCTTATAAGCATGCAAAAACTAGAGAGTGAATAAGGAAGACCATAGAAGAGTAGATGTTTTTGAGTTATGGTGTTGGAGGAAAATATTGAAAGTGCTGTGGGCTGCCAAAGAACAAGCAGATCTGTGTTGGAGGAAGTGCATCCAGAGTGCTCCTTGGAGGCCAGGATGGCAAAAATTCGTCTCTCATACTTCAGACATATTGTCAGGAGGGACCAGTCGTTGGAGAAGGATATCATGTTTGGTAATGTGGAGGGTCAGAGATAAAGAGGAAGACCCCCAGTGAGATGGATTGGCAAAGTGGCAGCATCAATGGGCTTGTTGTTGTTGTCAGGTGCCACCGAGTCGGAACTGACTCATAGTGACCCCATGCACAGCAGAACGAAACAATGTCCGATCCTGGGCCAACCTCACTACCGCCACTACACTTGACGCCATCAATGATGTCACCTGGCTTAAGCGTGGCAAAAATTGTTAGGTAGGCCCAGTATTGGGTAGTGTTTCATTCTGTTTTGTATAGTGTTGCTATGAGTTGGTACTGGCTTATTGGCACCTAACAACAGCAACAACATGTGTCATGTGGCTATCCAGAAGGACAATTATCTTATTCAGACAGGATGTTGTTGTTGTTGTTGTTAAGTGCCATCGAGTCGGGTCCGACCCATAGCGACCCTGTACAGGGTTTCCGAGGGTGTAAATCTTTACGGGAGTAGAAAGCCTCATCTTTCTCCCGCGGAGCGGCTGGTAGTTTCGAACCGCTGACCTTAAGGTTCGCAGCCCGATTCGTAACCACTACGCTACCAGAGCTCCTGACAGGATAGCAAGTGCAAATGTTTTGAGACTAGAAGGAACTTGGCTAGAAGTTTTGAGGCTAGGTTGAGCAAAATGGCAATGTGACAAGCATACAGTATATGAAGAGATAGTGCATTTATCAGCTGAGCATTCTATCCATTTCCACTTACATATTACACAGGCATCTCTAACAAGAAAGAACCATCAAAAGAGACAGAGAAGGAGCAACTATTTAGATAGGAGGAAAACCAGGAATCTTCTATCAGTTGGAGAAGACAGTATTTAAGGTGATCATTTCTGTTAAATGCTGCTGAGAAAGCAAGTAAAATGACCACTGAAATCTGATCAATTGATTTAACAAGAAGATAGATATCTTGAAAAGAATGTTTTTATTGGAAATGTGGGGATTAACATAATTGGAATATGTAAAATAAAGAATGAGAGATGAGGAACTGGAGATGGTGAATACAGGCAGATGTTTAGAGAAACTTAAGTTAAATGGAAAACAGAAACATGAGGAAGTTGTTGTAGGGGATCATTGAGGCCTATAGGGTTGTTTGGTTGCTGGTTTATTATATATGATGGCTAGCATTACAGTTGATGAAGAGAACAATATATCCAACAATGTATAGTACAACTTGAGAGAGGCAGAACATGTGTAAATTTGAAACCTGTCACAGAGAGAAAACTCAAATATTTCCCACTAAATAGAGAGTGTCAGAAATGCAGTAATTGTCCCTTGGCAAAGGCAGGAAACTTGCAAGACCCTAAAAAATCAAGCTGCTCCTTTGACTTCTGTCTCTCACAAATTTCATTGTGTAATACCTGTTCTCTGCCCAAAAAAATAAGAGTGTGAAGTTGTCGACTGAATAACAGTATGAACTTGACAGCATTAATTTACAAACATATACAAACAAGCGTACACACTGACATACACTCTACATATATACACATATAATAATTCAGGGTTCCAGGTCCCAGAGGCTGACTTTAGTGGGATAATTATTAGGAGAAGTTCTACAATTTGGTTTTAGTTTTATGACTCCTCTTATTTTTGTTGTTTTGTTGTTGTTAGGTGCCATTGAGTTGGTACTGACTGATAATGACCCTATGCACAACAGAATGAAACACTGCCCGATCCTGGGCCAACCTCATCCAAGAAGAATGAAGCACTTGATAACTTCAATCTTTTCTCCATTGCTAAGAATGTTGTTTATTGGTCCAGTGGTGAGGACTTGTGTTTTCTTTATAATGAGATGCAATCCATACCAAAGGCTGTGCTCTTTGATCTTCATCAGTAAATATTTTAAATCCTTTTCACTTTCAGCAAGCAAGGTTGTATAATCTGCATATCGCAGGTTGTTAATGAATCTTCCTCCAATCCTGATGCCACGTTTTTCTTCATAGAACCCAGCTTCTCGTATTATTTGCTCAGCATACAAGTTGAATAAGTATGGCGAAAGAATACAACCCCGTCTCACACCTTTCCCAATTTTAAAACATTCAGTGTTCCCATGTTCTGTTTGAACAATTGCCTCTTGGTCTATGTACAGATTCCTCATGAACACAATTAAGTGTTCAGGAATATACTTTGCAATGTTGTCCATAGCTTTCTGGTATTCTCTGCTTTCAGCCAAGATCCATCAGACATCAGCAATGATATCCCTTGTTCCACGGCCTCTTCCTAATCTGGCTTGAACCTCTGGAAGTTCTCTGTCAAATGCCTGCAGCCATTTCTCTAGTGTCTTTAGTAAAACTTTACTTTTATGGAATATCAAAGATATTGTCTGATGGAGTCCTTTGTGGTGCTGTGGGCTAATGTGTCAGACTGCAATGCTGTTTGAACTGCAAGTTTGGTGGTTCAAGCTCACCAGCTGCTCCTTGGACACCCTAGACAGGGTCGCTATGGGTTGGAATCAACTCAGCAGCACTTAACAACAACAACAATAACTCCCCTTGAATGGGTAGAGTGCTTTGAATTGACTCATCTTAACCCACCCTAAAAAGGTGGCCCAATAGAATGTAGACTGAATGTGATAGTGGATGGATACAACCCTGACACACTCCTTTCTTGATTTTTAAACCATTCAGTATTCCCTTTTATAGTTAATAAAACACAAGTAAATATCTTTCTGGTAGTCTTCTATTTTTATCTTTACTTTTAGTCAAGATCCACCTGATATAGTAATGATATCCCTAGTTGCACATCTTCTTCTGAACCTAGCTTGAATTTCTGGCAGCTGCCTATTGATGTACTGCTATAACCATTTTTGAATTATCTTCAAATTTTTACTTGCATGTGATATTAATGGGTTGAGGAGGTTCAATGCATGGGGATAGTGAGATCCCCCTCTTGCTTCTAGGATGACTCATTTTAAGCTCTTGCTAGAGTTTTAAGTTTTTACAATTACAATTAATTCTGCTAACTCTCACAGTGGAATTATGTCATCTGATCAGTATCTTCTCCCACCTTCTCTTGTCCAGACCCAGCAGGGCAGAAACATTTGGTGGGAAGTACAGACTATGGCTAGAAGAGACATTAGCTAATTCACTACACCACAGAAGCTGTATATCTTTTTTTTTTTAATGCTTTATTGTGAATTATGTGATAGTTCGCATGGGAGTACTTCAGCTTCACATTGATCCCGTCACACATCGTTTTCTTGCCATGGTTACAATCCCCTCCATGCATCATCTACCAACCAAAGGATACACACCACAAGCCTGCCCCCCTGTCATCCACATACCACCTCTCTCTCCTCTAGGTCCAAAGTCTCCAGCTGCTCCATCTCCCCATGTCTTCGTCTCTGCCTCCATCCCTGGCATCACTGCTTCTCTGGGTAGGGTTCTGTTCTCTGCTCTTCTCCTTCGATGGTCCCAGGGACCTCCGTTCCTAGACTGTAAGGTTAATCACTACCCTCCCTTTGCCCCAAAACATCCACTTTTACATTTCCAGCCCTTACAATCAATCCTGATAACAATTATTTGCTATTGTATTACAATGGACCTATCTGCATCTCCTTTTATCAACCCTGACTAGGCAGAATGGACATCACTCAGTGGAGATTCCACCTTGCTCCACACCTTCAGAATCTAAGTTCCCTCATGAAAGCTTGTAAGCCAGTCACTTCTTGCCTTTGTAGCCCCCCAATTCTAGGTAGCAATGTCCAAGTTGCCCATCCCTGTCCTCTCTGTGTGTGGTGGAGGTAGGAATGATCCTCACTGTGAAGATTTGTTCACTCGCTGTATATTTTTTTGAGCAGAAAGCTTCAATTTTTCTCACTGAGTAGCTTGTGGTGCTATATGAGTGCTTATGAAATGTCTACTCTTTTCATTAAGGAGTCATGGTGTGGTGCTGTGGGGTTAATGCTCTGGACTTCAAAGTTAGGTTGAACTGCAAGGTCAGTATTCAAGCTCACCAGCCACTCCTTGGAAACCCTATATAGGGTTGCTATGAGTTGGAAGCTACTCGACGGCCCTAACAACAACAGTTCATTAAACACTATTCCAGACATTGCTGGTGGAGTACTAAACAGACATCTACTCTGACTTGTGTACTCATTACTGATTTAAGAGAAGTAGATCTGTTTTTTTCATTCTGGTCCATATTCTGTGTCTCTGTTTTGCTTATTTGTGTATTATATATTGAAGTATCTAATAAAAGTTTTGTTAATATTTTTGGGGGTCAGCTAAATTTACATTTTTAAAGGAACATTATAATAAATATAAAGTTCATTTGCTATATTTCAGGGTTGCCAAGGTTACGAGATGGGCTGCTAATCTCAAGGTCAGCAGTTTTAAACTACCAGCCATTCCGTCGGAGAAAGATGAGGCTTTCTGCTCCGGTAAAGATTTACAGCCTCAGAAACCCTGTACAGGGTCGCTATGAGTAGGAACTGATTCCATGGCACATCACAACCACCACCACCACCACAAGTGGTTTTGGAACATGGTTTAATTTTATTGAGAAAAAAGTATTTTTAATTACTTACAACTTCTTTGAATATTAACGGTACTAATAGCTCTGGTAGCGTAGTGGTTACGAATCCGGCCGTGAACTGCAAGGTCAGCAGTTCGAAACTACCAGTTGTTCCGCCGGAGAAGATGAGGCTTTCTGCTCCCGTAAAGATTTACAGCCTCGGAAACCCTGTACAGGGTCGCTATGAGTCGGATCCGACTCCACGGCACATAACAACAACAATAATGAATAAAACCTTTAAGAACTAGTTCATTTAAGATTTTAAAATGTTCATTCTGCAAAAGGATATAGGAAAGACTACTTTCAGTCTAAAAAGTAGACTATGAGTCCTACAAGTCCAAGATGCCCACTCAGCTCTCGCATTATCTGGGATAAGCATGACAGTTATAATTAACCATTATATTTGCTATGTGATTCCTCAGACTGCATATATTAGGTTTGATTGGCATCATTGTTGTCATTTTCACCTTAGTTATTACCAAAATTTTTTGAGACTTGAAAACTGATCTACTTGCAATACTCTGGAGATAATATGAATGAGGGACTGTTTTGTAAGAATTTATACCACACTGATACACACCCAGCATGGTGTGGAAGGTGAAGAAGGATGAAGAAACTGAAAAACGTTATTGCACCTCCTGTGTGGTGGTTTATCATTGGCCATTAGTATTTTCTTAGGGGTGAATCACCAGGACAGCAGATTCCATTTTAGTCAAATGTTAGTATAAGAAGACAATCTCTAGTTTCAAAGCACATGCTTTCCTAGGAGGACTTTTCAGCTTGGATTGTCCACTTTTCTGTTTTGTTCCATTAAAAACAATGACAAAGAGCCGTTGGTGACTGTATAAAACTTACTACGGCTTCATTCTTAATTAATTCTATGATTTCATTTGCTTATTTTTTTCTTCTAAAAATCAACTGTAAAATCCAAGTGTAACATTTCCCTTGTGTTTTAAATATATGCTTTCAGATGAGTATATTTTCAGTATTATTTACTTTAACTTACATTATGCAATTAATCAGCAATTCCTGAAATAATAAGAAATCTAAGATAAGATATCATCTTGGATTGTGGATATCAAGACAATTTGTTGAAGACATAGAATGTACTGATTGTTGTTCCAGGTGATACAGAAAAATGATACATCTCACCTGGGCCTTGGAATATTATAGAATTTTGCATTAAATCAGGGAAAGGAAAAAAGTATATAAAAATTTCACTAAAGGCAGAAAGTAATTTTTCTTTGGAATAAAGTTTTCTAGGTTAACAGTTTGAGAGTTACTTCCCCCGACTCCCAGATTCTCTTTTATAATAGCTAAATACGTATTTTTTTTAAGTTAAAATAATTTAATAACGAGCAAATGTGTTAACTTTTCAAGGATTTTATATAACAAGAAGAAATAGTTTAGCCTGGAAGATGTGAGATATTTTGGCAAGTGCAACTTTAAAATAAAAAAGTATCTCTTCTGATTATTTGTAAATGTTTTCATATACTGCTAATGCTAAAAGAGTTGACCCACTATTAATCCAAGTATTTTAAAAGAAATGTCAAATGCTAGACACAGAAAATTAGACAAACCAGAGCATTTTTTCCAACTGTTATATGCCAATAAAAAAGAATTATGATTAAAAAAAACATTTTGTGACTTTAATTATAGCATTTTCCTGCCATACACAACTAGCATAATTATAGCTGGAGGGATAGTTCAGCCTCAATTCTTTAGTACTCAGACTCCTTGGAACCAGAGTCCTAAATCCTGGCCGAGGGTGTTCTGCTCTTAATCCCTGCTAGGTAGATAAATTGAGTTCCACACCGTTTAATATTTGAGAGCTGATTGGTGCTACAGTATATTAAAGATTTCATGGATGTTATAAACACTACAGACCTACCTTGGAGTCCTTTGTCTGAACTTCTGTGAGGCAGCTAAAAGACAAGGGAATACTAAGAAGTCTGTTTAATTCCAGGGTGATAAAGCTAGTGTTTTCTTTACCACATCTTGGTTGGGATGAAGATAAGTTAAAATTCAACCAAAGGGTAAAGCCATACTGCCACTTATGTATTTAGTCAGTTTTGTTCATTTGATTATGAGAGAAATGTTTAAAGTAGAAGAAAGAGTCAGGGAGCATCTGGGGGTCTTCAATGTCTGCAGCTTCAAAACTCGTATTCATAATTTCTTGGAAGTTAAAGGTAGTTCACCTTTTAAAAGTTGAAGGGAGGAAAGAAGGACAGGAAACACAAGCAGGAATCTACTTAATTTTCTGTTTTGCTTCTCTGGAAAGTTCTCTAGGCATATCAATTCAACAAAGCTCACATACCCTGCAGCCAGCCCACTATGCTATCCCCTCCCTCAATTTTTAAGCATGTCTTGCAAGCACCTTTCATGGAATTTACATTATATTACTTTTATGCTTAGATAAGATTGGAAACCAAGAGTCCAATGAATCAGCTCTTTGTTTCCAACGCATTAATGTTATGTGTCACCATAATCTTTCTAGATAGATGTGAAAGAGGACACATAATCACTCCCCATCCTTATACTTGGCTTTAAACTACAGTTCATATATTAAGAGAATTTTTCTTTGGTTATTGTTTCTGGTCTACATGCTATTCACTGTCATGCAAATATCCTATTCTAACAATTTTAGCTCCCTTTATATGTTCTTTCTCAGAGTGGAAATGAATCAACCCTGGCACCCATTTTATTCTTTGATTCCAAGCATAACATTAGCCAAAATGCATTGCCACCAAGTTTATCCTGATTCTGTGACCCTATATAGGGTTTCTGAGACTGTAAATCTTCATGGGAGCAGATAGCCTCATTGTTCTCCCAAGGAGTGGTTGATGGATTTGAACCGCTGATCTTGAGGTTAGCAGCAATAGCCCACAAGGCCACCAGGGCTCTTTCAACAGTAACAACACTAGCATAGGACCATTCATTCTAAAATCAGATGGTAACATAAGCATCAACAATCACACACCATTTTCTTCTATCAGTTGCAATAAACACATAATACTCTATTGAATAGTGACTTTCTAAACTCCTTATAACTTTCCACCTTGAAACACAGCCACTGATATTAACTTGAGCCATTTCCTACCAACTTTCCAAGTTCTAGCCAAGCACCTTTCTAATTAGAGAACTACTGATTCACAGTTAGGTTTCATATCAACTCCTCTTTATTGGTGTTCAGACCCAGTTTTCACTTTAATGCTTTCTGGTTTCTCTCTCTTCCACCTATGCAGGATGCCTTCAACTCTCTGGCTTTTAAAAAAGCTCTATTTATTTTGTCATATCACACTCCTGAGAGTCCTGGTGTAGTGCTATGGGTTAATACACTGGACTGCAAAGTCGGTTTGAACCACAAAGTTGGTGGTTCAAGCTCACCAGCTGCTCTTCAGAAATTATACAGGGTCTTGATGGGTAGGAACCAACTCAACAACAATTTACAACAACAACACTCCTGGAAACTACTCCACCTTTGACAGTTCAACACTTTTTTTCTTATATGAAATTCAATCTATAAAATACCATAACACTTTCCATTATGTACATTTTCACAATGTTCCTTAATGAACATAATTTATAATTAAGTTGTAAACTCTTTGATCCAATTACTTCTGTCTTGGACTTCTTTTATTTCTCCCTCAGTGTCTCATTGTTGTTGTTAAGTGCTGTAGAGTCGATTCTGACCCCTAGTGTCCCTGTATAGGGTTCCAAGGAGCAGCTGGTGAGCTTGAACCACTGACCTTGCAGTTCAAACGGCTTTGCAGTCTGGTGCGTTAACCGACAGTACCACACCACGACTCCTACAAGCTGTGTATATATATGAATGTTTATATGACTATATATGTAATATTTCAAACATTATATATCTATGCATAATCACATCATACATGAGATGAGTAGAAAATATCTAAATGTATATTTTATTTTTCTATTTTTTCACAATATGTTTTTAATCTGTATTTCTAAATTAGGAAATCATTTTAGTTGAATTCAGGTATTAATTATAATTCTATTTCAATTAATAATTTGTGCTTTGTGTGTGTTTCACTCACTTGATTTACTTTTCCTCATGGCAGTGTAGAGCATTACTTTATATGGTTCTTCGACCCATAGTTTTTGTAACCCCCACCAATGTTTTGTTTTGTTTTCCCGTGATGAGACTGGGTAAGAGACACAGGGAGAGAATATCCTAATAGGTGATAGGATTCAGTTGTGATTGTTAACAGACTTCACTGTGACTGTAAAAACTTGGAACTCCAAGGTATATAAAATGAACCATCTCAGAAGCAGGTGGGGGAATCTCACCATCATCAGAGAAGAGCTGGGAGTGGGGCATGTCCTTTGGACTGCAAGATATCCGTGCCTTTTCAACCCAGGGAGAGAAAGCTATGATAGTAAAGGAGTGGTAGAGGAGCAGCAGCCAGAGAACCAGATAGAGCAAGTGGCCTTCTCAGCCCTTGGAGTAAATACAACTGAGTGACTTTGGGCTAGAAGCTTGCTTGCAGAGTGGGGTGCCTTCAGGCACTTAACTGGGGGAGCCATGTTTGCTATTCTCAGAACTAAAGCTGAATGCCTTCACACTGAAGCTTAAGGTGGAATGATATGTCTGTGGGCATTTATCAGCAGCCCTGAAAGAGCTTTTGTAACAAGACCTGGACAGAGGAAGGCCTGCTTATGGGTACTGCTGAAAAGAGGCTGTCCTGATTGGAAGAACTGTCTCCTGAACATTTCCAGTCCTGATTTGTAACCTGCTAGCTTTCCTAATAAACACCCTAAGTGTAGCTATTGTCTGAGTTATGTGTGGTCATTGTAATGAATTATCAAATGGAGCTGAGCAGCAGAGAGTGCTATGGAAGAAAGCTTGGTGCCATCCTTTTTTTCAATCACCAAGAATTCAGAACCACCTTAAAGTTTATGTGGTGTCATTTTAAAATAAAACCTTCATTTCTAAATAGCTAAAGATTTTTAAATACTTAATTTTGGAAAATGAAAATATTTTAAAACAGATCATTTGTAGATCTTAGCTTTTGCAGACATTATAGGAATATTCAGGGCTCATTGGATATGCATTTTGATTCAACATTTCTAGAATTAGGTGGAATAGTGCTGTGAGTTAATGTGCTGGACTGCAAAGTCAGTTTGAACCACAAGGTAGGTGGTTCAAGCTCACCAGTTGCTCTACAGAAACCCTATACAGGGTCGCTATGGGTCAAAAGCAGTTTGATGGCACTTAGCAACAACAACAAGGATATATATAAAGTTGTTCAGTATATTTTAAGCAATTATTATAGATGAAACTTCAAATTGAATTTAGAAAAAAGCTAAAAATCAGAATGACTTTCTGTGCAAATGTAAACTGAGAATTTGGTTTGGGGGCAAAATGAACATTTAAGAGAAGGAAAGAAATACTTAAGAAGAGTAGAATGCCATTAATATAGTTCCTGGATATTCTTTAGAAAATTGTTTTTGACATTGTTAATCTAATCTCATTTTATTTATGAGAGAAATACTTTTCTACAGATTTTCAAATGGGAAACTTATTAGTGAACCTGATATTTTTGAAAAACACCTTCCCATTCTGTACACTTATTTGTTTAAAAATATATCTGAAACATAATTATTTCAATTTAATAAATTTGAAGAGGGTTTTAATTTAAATTCTCTCTCTTTTTGTGTGTGTGCATATAATTCATGCTGGCTGAGAAGTTCCATTACCATGCCTTGTATGCCCTGTAAAAAGAGGGTAATAAGTAGAAAAGTGATTTTCATCCTATGGACACATTTACTCTTCCATCAATCCTTTAAATGGCATGCATTTAGAATTCTCAACGTTCTAACTCCTTCTCCGAGACATTCAGGCTGTTTAACAGAGTAGCAAGAACACATTTTGTTATCTGAAGAAATACAAATTACTGCATTTGATTTCATTTTATTTTTTTAATTAATCATTCTACTGTCTGGATCAAAAACTGTCTGTCAGATACACCTATTGCTTAGATTATATTCATAGTGTCTGTGAACAGAACATTAATGATTTTAATACATCAGAATCTAGTTATTTAAACAGTCTACTGTCCTATTATTATGAATGAATTACCTGGGAAATTTATTTAAGAACAACTCTATCTTTCCTTGGTGTGAGAGACCTTTCAGCTCATTACCAGGCAGCAATTTAGTGAGACATCATTCAAAACGATGATAATAGCTTGAACTATTTTGAACAGAAAAATAATAAGGCATCTTCTGCAAGTGTCCAGAATTTATAGCTGTGGCTTGCATAGTAGCTTAGCAGTTCACATATGGCTTATGTCAATGGCAGGAACAACATTATTTTCTAAATCACATTGATTTGTTATGTGGTATTGAAAGATCTTAAACAGAATCAAGGTCTATAAATCGCAGAATGGAGTCCTCAAAACTTCTTATCTGTGTTTCAGTTCTGTCAAAATGAGCCCAAGAGCCAAGCATTCTAAGTATACAATGCTACTAGTCAAAGAATAAGAACTGAGACCATTCAATTTCCTCTTTTTTTGGCAAGAGGCCAGACTGACATTTTCTTTCTGTTAGTTTTGGCAAGGAAGAAAGAGAGAGGAAACTTTACTGCTCAGTTACTGATGGTTTTTCTATTTTGTTTTTATTAAAAATGTTGAAACATGGGCCCTTTGTCAAAATTATTTTATTATTGAAGGGTGGGTGGGGTGAGTGAACTGGCGACTGTTCAGAAAACCATTAACAGCACTGACAATGGACAATCTTATTTGGGTTCCCCAACACAGAAGTGCTTAATTGCAATAAATTATGCTGTAGTCTGGTGACTGATGTGCATGTTTAATGAATTGGTACAGACTTGGAGGTTAATCTGCTGGGTGGTAACAAACTTAGCCCATCTGATATTGCAATAAAAAGTATGATCTTTTTAAGTTACATGATGATATATTTTGGGCATGAAGCTAAAAGAATGAGTTTTTATTGGCTGTGGATTTGTTGGGTCTCCAAGACTAAAACATTGAAAAACCAACATCCCTAATGGCGACATTTGAATGAAATACAAAACTTAAGTACATCAGCAGTGGAATGCAATCCCCCAGAATGAGAAACTGGTGACCATCAAAGAACTTACAGAAGACGTAGTGTGTTCTCAGAAAACAATTGCCCTTAAGCCAAGCCATCTTTACCTACGCAATGAATTTTATTTTTAGTTCTCAAATTATTTATGTAGAAAGAAAACAAATACCCTTTCTACATGATTCTATGATAAATATCCCTTGGAGTTTATAGAGATATATGGCTCTTTTTAGGAACCACAGGGAGAAAATGATTTTTATAAACCAAAATATGAAACGAGTATCCATTAGAAAAAAAAAAAAAAAAAAACACTAATAATGGATCTGTTGATGGTTATGGGGTTATTGCTAAGGTGAATGTAGAAAAAAAACAAAAAAGCTCAGCAAAATTAAACAAAACCATTTAATATATGAAAAGTTTTACAGATAGAAGACATGGGGACACTCATGTCTTCATTTTGAAAACAAGTGTTTTAATATCATCAATTCACAATATGATATTTATAGTAGGCAGAAAGTGAGGTAAATGTTTCATAGGAAAAAATGTCTACACCTTAATGTGTTAAGTTGTTGTGTTTTTTTTTTTTCTTTTTCTTTTCTCATTTTATAATAAGTATACTGACATAGTAGATATCTGGCTCAGTTATTTGGAAGCCAAATTCCTTAGTTATGTAGCCATTAAAAGGACAAGTAAATGACAAATTTACATGCTTAATTAGCCTAAAAATTTTATCTGAATATTTTATTGTAGTGTCCTTTGCAGATGATTTAGTAACAAATCACTGACAATTAGTATCCTTGAAAAAAGTTAAAATATGAAGTACTATGTTTCCAAAAGAAGATAAGAACCACTCTCAGATAAATCAATCAAGAGACCTGTTCTGATAACAGTTATCCAAGTGACTGCATAACAGGTTTAAAAGAGAAAAAAAAAACCTAATGAGATGATTTACATAATTAGAGACATTGTGCAGGCTCTTGAAAGATAGATGTCTTCCTTTCTTTTCATTAGCGTTTTCTTATTCACTGAACATATATATGGATCCTTCGATATACACCTCATACAAATTTGCAAACAAAAACCTACAAAGGAATAAAAGAAACTGTGAAGTACTTCTTAAAGACCAGTGTTATCAATTCCTAAACTGCTTGTCATCTTTTTTTTTTTTTTAACTCTCACATTGATTACGTTGAAGTCATTTTGAATATTGTGCAAATATCAAAGGACACCCTCATGTTTCTGGCAAATTTATATACTTATATCTCTTTTGAAAGAAGAATATTAGAGATCATGTGGTGTGAATCTTATTAATACTATCATTTAATTCAATAAAAATTTAACATAAATATATAATGTTCTTTTTCTAATATCACCACTAAATAATCTGAGATCTAATGTACAAATTGCATCAAATTGCTTCTAAAGACCTGTTTTTCTTTACATATGAAATTGCCAACAAATCTATTTGGTATGCTTTGCACAAAACTGAAAAATTGTTGATTATATATGTTGCCTAAAAAAGGATTTTGAAGATCAGTAGAAAAAAATTAAGTTCAGAATTTCCATTTTTGAAGAAAGATAATTCCTACCAATCCCATTCTTTTGTGGGCAGGAGTTTAAAATTCAGAATAATTGTTAAATGCCATCAAGTTGGTTCTGACTCATATTGATCCTGTATAGCGTTTCTGAGGCTGTAAATCTTTGTTGTTAAGTGCAATCCAGTCAATTCTGACCCATAGTGACCCTATATA
>NW_006408524.1:34640352-34650823 GCF_000296735.1 Chrysochloris asiatica | reverse complement strand
ATTCGTAGCTACCCTGTGTAGAATTTTCAAGGCTGCATCTTTATGAAATGAAAAAGCCTAATCATTTTCCTTCAGAGTGGCTGCTGGGCTCGAACTTCAGACCTTACTCTTAGTAGTTCAGTGCTTATCCTATACAGCCACAGCACTTCCTAATATTAGGATGTTGTTGTTTGTTGTTAAGTGCTGTCGAGTTAATTCTGACTCATAGCAACCCTGAATAATGTTTCCAAGGAGCGACTGGTAGGTTTGAACTGCCGACCTTTTGGTTAGTAGTCCAGTGTTTATCCTACAGAGGTGGATAGCTATTTTAAATAGTATGCTCTGCAGAGCCTGAAGTATGTTATATAGCATTGTCATATCAGAGTAGAAGACTTTTCCCCTTACTTAATTAAAAACAGTTATTTCATTGTTTTTCTGTTGATTCTGATATGTGTCTGAACATAAAGTCTGAACAGTATATATAGAAATACATGTATAATTAGAAATAGTTATGTTATCATCACAATGAAGGTTAAGGCAGAAGCGGTTTTAATTCATTTTAGAGAAAAATAATGATGAATAATTTATACTATGTGTTCTCATAAAGCAATGTTTATTTCCTCAATCACTAATGAATGCTTAGAGTCCTGGTATGGCATGATAGGGTTAGCACTGGACTGCTAACTGCAAAGTCGGCAGTTCAAATGCATTAGCCGCTTTGCGGGAAAAATCTTTCTTCCACAAAGATTTCAACTTCAGAAACTCTACACAAGGCCACTATGAGTCAGAATGGACATGATGGCAGTGAGTTTGGTTTGGAATTAACGGTTAAATGATTAAACATTTATTCCTCCAAAAAATGTGCTTTAGTTTTCTTTAAATTAACATACACCAAGGATAAATAATTTGAAAGAAAAGAAGAAAACAAAATTCAAAAATCTAGCCACCAAAATGTGTCTCCTCTCAAATTTATCTCGTAATTAAGAAAACAAGCAAACCCACTACCATTGAGTGACTTCTGTGTCATAGTGGCCCCGTAGGGAAGAGTAGATCGACCCAGTACAATCTCCAAGGTTGTAAATCTTTACAGAAACAGATTGCTACATCTTTCGTCCACAGAGAAGCTTGTGGATTTTAATCTTTGACTGTTGGTCAGCAGCTGAGTGTTTAACCACTATGCCACAAGGGCTCCTATCTGATCATTTCTTGTTTTCGTTAAGTGCCTTCCAGTCAGTTGCCACTCATAGTGACCCTGTATAGGGTTTCCGAGGAGCAGCTGGTGGGTTTGAACTCCTGAACTTGTGGTTCAAAGTCCAGTGCTGATCCATAATGCCACACCAGACTGGTATTTATTCTATAAGTACTTATGTTAATAAGGTTTTATTAAAAGAAACGATTTGAAAGCTTATATTTCTGTTTATTTTAGATTTGAAAAGTATAAGTTTTACTCAACCTCCCAAGATGTTTGGATTTGCTTGTTGTTGTTAGGTGCCATTAAGTTGGTTCTAACTCATAGTGACCCTGTATAGGTTGGGGGGGGGGCAGGGGACTGTGTGCCCTTGAGTCAGTTTATAGGAACCCTGTATAGGGTTTCTAAGTCTTTCTCCTACAGAGTGACTGGTAGAACAGCCTAGCTCATACTCTACCAAGGTGCCTTCGTACAGGGTTTGTTGTTAAGTACTCTCAAGTTGTTTCTGACTCATAGGACCCTACAAAGGGTTTCCAAGGAGCAGCTGGTGGGTTTGAAGTGCTGACCTTGTGATTCTCAGTCCAGTGCCGATCCTACAGCACCGTATTGGGAGACTTTATGCTTGTAGAGAGTCTCATCTTTCTCCGGAGGAGCGGCTGTGGGGCTGGAATGACCTTATGGTTAGCAGTCAAGTGTTCTCCTGCAGAGCCATGGTGCTCCCCTGAATCCACTTAGAACAGTCCAAAAGCCTGTCTTTGCATGTACTTTTTTTTTTATTATGGAAATGCAGGATGAGTTCATTACTTTGACTAAGACTTTTGGAATAATCTGAAGGTTAATATTGCCAAAAGAATGCTGTGTTTCTTTTTATCTACTGGCACGATATTTAGTTTCAGACATTCCCACTTTCTCATTTGTAGGTTTTAGACATTTTATATCTGGTTCATTCAAAAAAAGAAGGTGACTTTAAATTAGTATTTAACCAAAAAATCTCACTGCCATCAAGTCAATTATTCTCATAGTGACTCTATGTGTGGTTTCAAAACTATATCTTCATAGGAGCTGACAGCTTTTTCTTTCTCCCTTGAAGCAGTTGGTGAGTTTGAATCATCAACCTTGTAGTTAGTAGTCTAAGGCCTAACCCACAGTGCCAACAGGGCTCCTTAAAGAACTTAATTTAACTTGAAATATAAAGGACCCAGTATATAGAATGTGTGCTAAAAAATTAGATCAGGTCCCCATTCTATGTATAATATCAATGTTCAAAAAAGATTCATTATGGTCTGAGAGAAATTATGTATATGCCCACCAGCTGCTCCTTGGAAACACTATACAGGGTCACTATGGGTCAGAACCGACTCAACAGAACTTCACACAAAAAAATAAATTTTGTTTTAATTTGAATCTTTAAAAGTTTTGAAATTTCCTATATTCGTACTTTTTATATCAGTGTGAAACGTATCAATTTTATTTCAACGCAAAAATATAACTTTAGATAATCTCTCTGTATCACATCAACAGCTGAGTAGAATTTCCTTCTAGCACAGACTTAGGATTTTCCTTGTTTTTTTTTTTTTTTTCCCCTGCATTAGTTACATTAAATCAGTGGAAATGACAACTGCCACAAAAGGAAGGTGCAGGGCAGCTAATTAATGTATTAGGGTCCTTCTGTCATATTTCTCCATTCTATGCTGCATTGTAAATCCTAGTCTCTATGCCTGCAATTATGGACCCGTTTTGAAGTGAGTTATTCATATGTTGGTTGCTGACCACAGGGTCAGCTGTTCAAATCCACCAGCTGCTTTGTAGGAGAAAGATGACACTTTCTGTTCTTGTAAAGATCTGGAGTTTTGGAAACGCTCTACAGGGCTGCTCTGAGCTGTAACCTACTCAATACACATAGCAGCGACAACAAGAACAAGCAGTAAGGAGTCCTAGTCTGGTGCTGTAGGATAAGCATTGGACTGCTACACACAAGATTGGTGGTTCAATCCCACCAGTTGCGCCTTGGAAACTCTGTACTGAGTCACTATGACTCAGAATTGACTTGAGGACACATAACAACAATGTGAAGTAAGAATTAAGGTCAGAACTCAGGAATTAAAATGGTCCCACCTTAACGGAGGATGTGACTCAAATTAGCATGCTTCGTTTCCATAGAGGGCATTACTGCAGTTTAGTATATGGCAATGCTTTGACGAAGTTTACTCTCTTGACCTGGATCTTGCATCTGTCTCATCAGTTCTGACCTCCAGTTTGTTAAACTTTGAGTCCGGTTTCTAAACTGATTCTCCAGCTCTCGTAGCTTTGCTCATAACAGCCTGGCATCTGACCTGCCAATTTGGGTTCCTCACCTGAGACTACATGGGTGAGGAGAATCTCCCATGTTGATCTCTAAACTATGGATTTGGGATTTGTTAGCCCCCAAAATTGTGAGATCCATTTCCTTTGACAGTTGTGATTTTTGTGAGATGTTGCAGCATGTTGCAGAACCCTGGGACATGAAGGAGTGGGGGGGGGAGGGGAGTGATGATTGATATCAAGAATGTACATGTGGTATGTGGTGCTGTAGGATAAGCACTCAGCAGCAAGGTGGGTGGTTCAAACTCACTAGCCATACCTTGGAAACCCTATACAGGGTTGGTATGATTCGGAAACATCTTGACGGCATTTAATAACAACAACATTCCAACATGTAAGTATAAAATATTTGAGTTGTACCATTGGGATATCTTTAATCCCCACTTCATAGGCTTCAACCTTATGCTGATCTTTCCTAAAAAAAAAAAATTCAAGAAGAAGTATTGTACAAAAATCTATAGCTGGAATTGTTGATGATATTGTGAGTTCTTCAGCAAGGTGGGTTAAAAAGACGAAAGGCTGATACAGTTCCTACTCCAGATGGAATTTTGAAGTTTTCATCATGGAGAAAATTGAATGCTTACCAAAAAGATGTACATATAGAAAATTATTGTGAACTGCTAAGCACAAAGTTTGTAGCTCAAGTTTACTAGCCGTTTCTCAGAGTTGTAACTGACTTGACAGCACTTAACAAAAGACACAGATAGTGTGACTTTGTATATAATCTCAAAGAATTATTTCAATAGATACAAGTCACTTTTTTCAACAAAGAAACAATCATTAACTTCTGATGTTTTTGAGATTGTTTTCATTTGATTACACTGACTGTGCCTGAAAAAGTGAAAAATTTGGGCATAAATCAATTTACAAGATTTGTATCCCTAGTCATGTTGCAGACTAGGTGATTGGAAGGGACAGAGGGCAGGGAGACCTATGTTGCAATGGCTGATGCACAGTTGCTATCCAATTTTAGAGGGTCTAGAGAGAGCTTTATTCAGAAATAAATCTTGAATTGCCAAGCAACGTGGAATCCTTGGTTACAGCAATGCGCTTCTACAATCTGGTCTCTATTATCCAATAAATATACATTCACCTATGAACTATCATGCTTATAGTAATTATTGGAATATTTCCAAATATATTTTAAATAAGTTAATTCAGAGACATTCTGGTTTCTCTTTTTCTCCTCTAAAGTTTTCAGAATTGATATTATTATATGGGAAATGTCTTATTGCTTTCTCTTTCCTTTGATAATGAAAGTAAAAGAACATTAGTTTGGAATGCTGAATATTAGAATCTTGACTCCCTTCATTTGGGAATGGCTACTAACTCCTGTCTGCCTTAGTTTATTCATCTTCAAAATGAGGCTGTGGGACAACAACAACAAAATGAGGCTGTGGGACTAGATCATCTCTAAGGAGTTAGTACATCAATCCTGGTCTATCTGCTTTCAAAATATTTGAAGAGGTCTTTGCACTTGCCTATTGGTATTCCATTTCAGGACCTTTTCCTTGAGGGCACTAATTAATTTATCTTATTTTTTTTTTAAAGTCATTCCTGTTATAGGAATAAATTTATTGAATGAACACATTATACATTTCCTTATGAATTTTGTTACATAAGGAACAAAAAGTCAGCAGTTCAAGTTCACCAGCTGCTCCTTGGAAAACTTATATGGGGTTGCTATGAGTCAGTTCCCACTCAACGGCACTTAACAACAACACAAATTGCAGTCTTGGTGTGGCTCTGTAGGATAAGCACTAGAATGCTAACCACAAGTTTGGTGGTTCAAACCCACCAGCTGCTCCTCAGAAACCCAATACAAGATCACTACTAGTCAGAATGGACTCAGTGGCACTTAACAACAATAAAATAACAATTAATATTTTAAAATGTACATGCTTTATTAGTGAATGTTGATGTTTTGTCCATTCTGTTCCTCTGTGAAATGCTGTGGCATGATATTTATGAAGGAACTTCAAAACGTTCTGGAAAAATTGACTTAAAAGGTAATGGAGTTTACCCACAAATTTTTGAAGCCCTCTCATATATTTTGTCAAAAAAGGCATGCTTCCCCCAGAGGTGTACCATGGGGCAAAATTAATAATTTTGCCCCTAACATTTAACATGCATTCAGCAATTCTGAAGTTGGGACAGCTTCCCTAGTACAAACAGCAATCCTGGTGGCATAGTTGTGAAAGCTTTAGACTGCTAACTGAAGGTTAGAGGTTTGAGCCCACAGCTGTTCTGTGGGGAAAGATGGACTAGTTTGCTTCAGTCAAGATTTACAACCTTGGAAACCCTGTGTGGTGGTTCTACTCTGTCTGTTCTACAGTGTTGCTATCAGTCAGAATGAACTTGACAGCAGTGAGGGCCCGCTAATAGACACAGGTGCAACTCTTTATTCTGTTTTATTTTTCTCTGTGTCTGACATAAATGATCCTAACACCTCACCACTAAAAGTTCTGTATCCTTTGGAGTGAAGCCTTTCCCGCCAGTTTCCTTAGATGCTGGCAGGGCTTCAACTTATTTCCTTTCCTTTGCCAATGACAATATTCTACATTTTTTTAGTTCCTTTGGGGTATCTGTCTGACAGAATTTTCCTTATAACATATGCACATGCGCGTGCATGTTCACATACACTGAAGTGCTTATGAGAGCTGCGTCCTTCATTCCAATTGGCAATAAAATCACAAGTAGAAGCTCTGCGGATCTTCGTGCAGCTCACAGTCAGGGCACTGACGTTTTCTCTGATACATGTTATTGCTACATGTGAAAGCCTCCAGTGTTATGTTTTCCATGGATGTGAAGCCTATACAAGCGAACCATAGCCCATATCTGATTATTTTATCTGCTTCATAGCATATCTTTTGTTGAACTGCTTAATCCCCTCTCAGTGTGTTTTGGGGTTGTTGTTGTTGTTAGGTACCATTGAGTCAGTACTGACTCATAGCGACCCTGTGTACAACAGAAGGAAACACTGCCCTGTCCTGGCTAACCTTACAATTGTTGCCACGCTTGAGCCCATTGATGCTGCCACTTTACCAGTCCATCTTGTTGGGGGTCTTCCTCTTTTTCTCTGACCCTCGACCTTACCAAACATGATATCCTTCTCCAGTGACTGGTCCCTCCTGACAATATGTCTGAAGTGTGAGAGATGAAGTTTGGCCATCCTGGCCTCCAAGGAGCATTCTGGCTGTATTTCTTCCAACACAGATCTGTTGGTTCTTTTGGTAGACTTTAAACAGTTCTACAGTTCATTTTTAAATTAGAGTTTTATTATTTCCCAAATAGTTCTTAGTCTATTATTTTCTGACTAACACTATAAATCTTTCTACAATGACTATGCATATTTACTCATAGTTGATAATTATTACCTTCATTTTTCTCTTAGAATCTAAATTAACCATCACAGAAATTAAACCTATTGAGACTATCTGGCAATATTTGCTCTTATGCCTGTTTCCTTTGCGGTTGTTAAGGGTCCAAGAAAGGCACACAAAACTATCTCAAGTTTTTCAGTGTAGTCCAGAGGTCCATTCTGTCCTTCTTTAAGAGCTTAACTTGTTCGCCAGAGCAGAGTTTTACTTCCGTAGCATCATGTATGACAGGGTTCTGTGTCACCTGAAGTCCATATAATTACTTTTGAAAATATTGACTTGTGTGAGCTAGAGATGGTAATAATCTATTATAAAATATAGCTGTGTCTTTTAAACTTATTTATCGATAAATATTAGTGACCATAATTGACTAGGCATTCACTTACTGTTGTTTAAATAGAGGACTAAACTATTCATGTGATCAAATTTCAGCTAAGGTCCAAGAATGGCCTATCCAATATAATAATGTTCTTACTGTCTTCACAACATCAGAGGACTTACTATCTGTGGTTTGGTCTTTGAAGTCACCATGACACCATCGCCTCTGATAAAAGAGTTTATTTATAACTTGCTCAGCTTATGTCCTTTCCCACTGAATCAGCAGGCTCTCTAAGGGTTAGGGATATAATTTCAAGGACTGTAAAACCTCTGTCAAAGTTGGGTTGGCCCCCTAAGGGGGCCTGTGTTTCAACATTCTCTTTGCTAAGACAAGGCTTCTCAAGAAAGTGCTCAAAAACTGACAGCTTCAAGTACCGGAGGTTTTGTAACATGAAGTAGTATTTGATCTGAAAAATAACATTAGCAAATCAGCATATAATTGGCTTTCTATTTCCTTTACCCCATCCGACTTTTTTTTTTTTTTTTTATGGCTAGTTTAAGAGACTAGGTCAACATTGTATGTGATGCAACAATTTGCTAATCCCTTCAGAGGAATTTGTGTGCCCTACACATACAAGTAAATAGATGAAGTATCATTATCTTAAGAAAGTAAAAAATGTGTACATTCTAATAGACACTGTTTATATTTCAAGTGTTCCTTTTTCATTTCTTCTATATTTTTCACATATCCATATGTAAGAAATCTTTGCAAATCACTAATCATTGTGTGAACAAATTGACCAAAATATACAAAAATATGTAATTAGTCCTGCTATTACTTTTCAGTTTATCTGCTTCTTACTTAGTTCTTGTATTCCACATTATACAACCTTTTATTTAGAAGACTTTTCAAAGTGAGCTGAAGGTTGGCAAGAAATACTCCAGGGTATTTTATAAAACTGGAACACTGTTGCATTCTCTGTAAATCATCACTACTATATGTGACTGTTTTATTTTTCAATGTTAAGCTTAAAATATACTGACTATGCAAAGACTTTGGACTGTGTGTATCTTGGCAAGCTATGGATAACATTGCAAAGAATGAGTATTCCAGTTCACTTAATTGTGCTCATGAAGAACCTGTACACAGACCAAGAACCAGTTGTTCAATAGGAACAAGAGGACTCTGAATGTTTTAAAACCTCTTTTCCCTCCAATAGAGCACATTGAGCAAAGAATATTCTCATTTTGCTGTTGATATAATCCTAAAACCCTTTTTAGAAAAATCAAATAACTTTCAATTATGCCTCAAATCATTTCAAATTCATTACCAAGGACATCTTTGTTATACATTGTTCACAGAGATAAGAAATCCAAACCAGTTACCACTGAGTTAATTTTGACTCAAAACAACCCCATGTATGTCATGAAACTGTGTCACAGTAGAATTGTGTTCCACAAGGTTTTCAATGACTGATTTTTTGGAATTAAATGATCACAACTTTCTTAGAAGGCACCTCTGGTAGACTCAAATCTCCCACCTTTGAAAGGTTAGCAGCTGAACACAGTAACCACTTGCACTGCTCAGGTACTCTGTTGAGAACATAAACCTATATAAAACAACTGAAGGAGGAGGAGCTTTCTCTAAAACTTATTCAGCATCTAATGGAACTCGAGCAAGAACTTTTACTCTCTAGAAGCTTTCAACAACTGAAACCACTCTTTTTTCCCTCTTCTTTAGTCACATCTCTATTTCTCTTGCTCCTTTTTGAACACTAGCTCCCTCTGGTTGTACAAGGATTTAAATCTATATGTCTCTTCATATTCCCACCTCTAAGATTGTGTCCTTTTTTTATGCCCCTTCAGTATTTCTTAGTGTATATTTTAAGAGAATATGACGATATTGGTCACTGGATAGTTAAAACGAGTCTCTAATTCACTAAGCTCTGATGAGTAGGTATGGATTTATGACATATACTGGGCCCTCACACATATCTTTGTAACAGACACTAAGAGATGAGGCCTTTGGAAGTGTGGAATTCACTTTATCCTGTATAAATAACTGGATAATTAATTTTAAGGCTTGTTTATCAATTGCTTCTTTACCAGCAGAAATGGAATCTGCTTTTAAATTAGACGGAATTAAAAGTGAGCCTTGCCAATTATTGTCTGTGCATGCTTAAAGGAGTTACAGGACTTCATGAAGATCAATGCCCTCACTTAAATATGGGATATAATTATACTCACTTGGATGTTATTTCTTTTAAGTAATAGAATTTTAACAAGTATTAACTCAATTCAACTAATAGAATTTGGGCAAATGTAAATATATTTTTTATAGAACCAACAGATCTGTGTTGGAAGAGGTACAGCCAGAGTGCTCCGTGGAGGCCAAGATGGTCAAACTTCATCTCTCATACTTCAGACATATTGTCAGGAGGGACCAGTTGCTGGAGAAAGATGTCATGTTTGGTAAGGTGGAGGGTCAGAGAAAAAGAGAAAGACCCCCAGTGAGATGGATTGGCCAAGTGGCAGCATCAATGGGCTCAAGTGTGGCAACAATAGTGAGGTTGGCCCAGGATCGGGCAGTATCATTCTGCTGTGCATAAAGTCGCTATGAGTCGGCACTAACTAGATGGCACCTAACGACAACAATCCCCCATTTTATCTACATATATATTAGCATGGTGGTTACCAGTCAGGCTGCTAACCTCAAGGTCAGCAACCCCAAACTACCAGATGTTCCAACAGAGACAGATTGGGCTTTCTGCTCCCATAAAGATTTAGGACTCCTAGTGTGGCACTATAGGAGCAACACTGGACTGTGAAACACAAAGACAACTGTTCAGACCCACCAGCTGCTCCTCAGAAACCCTATACAGGGTTACTGTGAGTTGAACCAACTTCACACCACTTAACAACAACACTATTCACATATACATATACACCTCTAAAGTGGTATATATTTAAATATAGGTTGTTACATTTTTAGGTGCTGTTATGTCGGTTCTGACTCATAGAAACCTTGTACAGAGTTTCCAAAAAGTGGCTGGCAAGTTGAACCATAGATCTTGTAGTAAGCAGTCCATTGCTTATTTTATCATGCCATACCAGGACTCCATTTAAATATGTTGTTGTTGTTAAGTGCTGTCGAGTTGGTCCCAACCCATAGCAACCCTGTGTAGGGTTTCCAAGGAGTGGCTGGTGAGCTTGAACTGCCGACCTTGCAGTTCAAGCCAGCTTT
>NW_006408524.1:34637614-34640252 GCF_000296735.1 Chrysochloris asiatica | reverse complement strand
GGAGAAAGATGAGGCTTTCTACTCCCGTAAGGATTTACACCCTCGGAAACCCTATACAGGGTCGCTATGGGTCAGAACTGACTCGACGGCACTTAACAACAACAACAACAACCTTGCGGTCAAGTGCTCATCTTTCTTCCATAGAGCTGCTAATGGGCTCTAACCTCTGACCTTGTGGCTCATGGTCCAGTACTTATAGTATGCTTTTATGGAACTTTTCAGGAGCCAACTAATTTATTGTCACATCTTACTTCAGATATTAGTGATTTAAATTTTTTTAAATTTTTTTAAGGAGTGGGTAGAAGGAAGAGTCACAAATACGTTTTCTGATTTCCAATGGATTTACTCACAAAATGTTTAGTTTTCCTTCAAAACGTAATTTTGAATGTGTGTAAAATACATGCCCAAAATAAAATTAACCGAATGTCAGATTTGGTTACCTGTTATATGCAAGGGGGCTACCATGGAAAAATGGAATTAAGAGATGATGGAATTTTCAGTGAACTTTTTGAAACCTCCTCATACAACAGTTTTAAGCAAATGTTTTTCTTTCTTTCTTCCTTTCTTTAAAAAGAGTATTCTTTACTCTTTTTACTTTTAAAGGTCAAAGAAAGTTCCTTGATGTCATTATCCTGAATAAAGTTTTACAGTGCATAAAGAAAACATAGAAGTAGTCGATATTAAACACATTAACTAAGTTTGGAATTTTCTACTTCTAAAGACTCTATCAAAACTGTTTCTTCATCTTCATCATCATAATATTTTAACTAGTTCTTTGAGGAATATTTACTGACCTACAAAGACTTACTTGGATCAGTCTTACATAACTTAATATTTACTGATTAGGGTCTATCATGTTCACTGAAAAACAAAATGAATAACAAACTATGTGGAACTATATCCTAAAATTGATTGAAATTAAATTTCCCATATCCAAAAAGAGAAATAGAATGACAAGATGTTAAGGAGAGACCTTGAGCAGTCTGTACTTTGTATATGTATAAGAGTTTCTGAAATTATTTGTATTTGAGAGGAGAGAGTTTTTTGGTTCTTGAAAGAATGCTCAAAATAACGATGGTGATGAAAAGGAAGGGATGAAATATGGCTTGTGAACTGTCAAGATGATGATAGAATGATGGAGTGAGGAGAGTCATCATGATGTGCAAGAAGAAATGAAAGAATGTACACATCACATTAATTCTTTCTCTTTCCTGTTGGCATTCCTAAAGATATAAATAAATATTCTTGTTTAAATAACATGTTAATAAATGTTTTCTTATAAAATTGGTCAAGTTACTTTTTTTTTTTTTTTTTTTAATGTAGTACTTTTTTAGCTCTAAATGCTTATAACCTTACACCTAACTGGTTTTTCCAGGTGTTAGAATCAACTTGATAATTTGATGGCAACTAACAAAAACAAATGTTAGTTTTGAAAAATGTTGAATTTGAATTATGATTCATATCAGCCTAATATGATAACTCAGGAGCTCAAGATAAACAGCTAATATTGTAAATCCTTATGTCAGCCCTCATAATATAATTATTAACATACAAGTAGGCATTTATTGTCATCAGTTGCCCTTAAGTCTGTTCTGAGTCATAGAGACCCTGTGTAGGGTTTCTGAAGAGAAGCTGGTGAGTTTGAACCACAGAACTTGCCATTCAAACTGACCTTACAGTCCAGTGCTTATCCTACAGCATCACACCAGGATCCTGAGGGCATTTAGACATCCCTTATTTTGGATCTCAGAAAATTAAACTTGAAAGCATTGTAATATTTCCAAGGTCACATAATTAAGTGACACTGTTAGAATTAAAGCCAAATATTTTTATTCTGAAGCCTGGATACTTTCCAATACACCACCTGTGGGCTGACTCTCCCATGTTACAGATGAAAAATTTAAGATGCAGAGGTGTCTAAAACTACAACATCAGCCACAGATGTTGGAAGACCAATTAGACATGCCAGGCAACTTACTGGATCAGCATGCTTACAGTTCCAAATGCTCGCTTGTCAGTGTTATTGAATAATTTCTTATATATTTATTTGCAGATTAATATGTAGTTCCTCTATAAGAGATTTGGTGTGCTTTTTAAAAATTAAAGAAAGTTCATACATCACTGAATTTATTTATTTTTTTACCTGAACATATCATAGCATACCCTTTGGTCACTGATAGAATTAGGTGTAAAATCATTGCCCACCATTGAAAAGCTATGACCTTCATCAGGTATCTCACCTGTCTGTGAGTTTGTTCCTAAAATGAAAGTTTAGAGAACCCTACTGGACAGTTCGATTCTGTCTTAGAGTCCTGGTATGGCACTACGGGTTAATGTGCTAGACTGTAAAGTCAATTTAACCACAAGGTCAGTGGTTCAAGGTTGCCAACCGCTCCTTGGAAACCCTATACAGGGTCTATATGGGTTGGAATTGACTTGACAGAACTTAAAAATAACAATAATTATGTCTTATAAAGTGAGTTGGAATCGACACTTTAGAACACAACATCAATCTGTAAATTGGGTGGTGCAAACATAGACCATTAGAACCACCCAATTTATAGATTATGTTGCACTTGACTGCTAATTGAAATTGTAGAGGCTCCAATCCACCCAGAGGCACCTTGGAAGAAAGATC
>NW_006408524.1:34608536-34626154 GCF_000296735.1 Chrysochloris asiatica | reverse complement strand
TAAATATGTTGTTGTTGTTAAGTGCCGTCGAGTTGGTCCCAACCCATAGCAACCCTGTGTAGGGTTTCCAAGGAGTGGCTGGTGAGCTTGAACTGCCGACCTTGCAGTTCAAGCCAGCTTTGCTACCCAGCTCATTAACCCATAGCGCCACACTAGGACCCCATGTATCACCTTAAAAAGCCCTTAGCATGGTGCTCTGTTCCCTTTTTTATCTTCATTGAAATTTCAGTCTGAATTTCCCACAAGACTTTCCGTGATCTTTCTTGATGCTGTCAATTAAATTATTCAAAGAATTCTTAGTAAATGGGCCATGGATATGTGTTATATATCCAGGTCTGCATATTTTGTATGTTTATTATACCTCCTACATTTTACTATATGTCAGATCTATTTTGACATACTATCTAAAAATGTATAGAATGTTAATATTCTTTGGTTATGATTGTTCAGTAAGTGCTATTAATCTATGACTACCCTCACTTAATCTATGCTGGTCACCATCTACTATTAAGTGCCATTGAGTTGGTTCTGACTCATAGCATCCCTGTATAGAGTTTCCAAGGGGTGGCTACTGGGTTTGAACTACCACCTTTTGGTTCAAATCGACCTTATAGCCCAGTGCTTATCCTATAGCACCATATGGGGATATGTTGTTGTTGTTATTGTTGTTGTTAGGTGCCATAAGGTTGGTACTGACTCATGGTGACCCTATGCACAGCAGAATGAAACACTGTCTGATCCTGGGCCACCCTCACTATCATTGCCACGCTTGAGCCTATTGATGCTGCCATTTTGCCAGTCCGTCTCACTGGGGATCTTCCTCTTTTTCTCTGACCCTCCACCCTACCAAACATGATATCCTTCTCCAGCGATTGGTCCCTTCTGACTATATGTCAGAAGTACGAGAGATGAAGTTTGGCCATCCTGGCCTCCAGGGAGCACTCTGGCTGCACTTCTTCCAAAATTGGTTCTTTTGGCAGCCCATGGCACTTTCAATATTCTCCTCTGACACCATAACTCAGATGTGTCAATTCTCCTATGATCTTCCTTATTCACTGTCCAGTTTTTGCATGCATATGAGGTTATTGAAAATACCATGGCTTGGGTCAGGCGCACCTTAGTCCTCAAGCTGACATCTTTGCTCTTCAACAGTTTAAAAAGGTACGGTGCAGCAGATTTGTCTAATGCAATACGTTGTTTGATTTATTGACTGCTGCTTCCATGAGTGTTGATCCAAGAAGAATGAAGTCCTTGACAACTTCAATTTTTTTCTCCATCGATAAGAATGTTGTTTATAGGTCCAGTGATGAGGATTTTCATTTTCTTTACATTGAAATACAATCCATACCAGAGGCTGTGCTCTTTGATCATCATCAGTAAGTATTTTAAGTCCTCTTCACTTTCAGCAGGCAAGGTTGTATCATCTGCATATCGCAGGTTGTTAATGAGTCTTCCTCCAATCCTGGTACCACATTTTTCTTCATACAACCCAGCTTCTCGGATTATTTGCTCATCATACAGGTTGAATAAGTATGGTGAAAGAATACAACCCTGTCGCACACCTGTCTTAATTTTAAACCATTCAGTGTTTCCATGTTCTGTTCGAACAACTGCCTCTTGGTCCAGGTACAGATTCCTCATGAGCACAATTAAGTGTTCCGGAATACTCATACTTCTCAATGTTGTCCATAGCTTGTTATGATCCACACCATCAAAAGCCTTTGCATAGTCAATAAAGCACAGGTAAACATATTTCTGATAATCTCTGCTTTCAGCCAAGAGCCATTAAATACATGCCCTTGGATTCTAGGTTTAACTGAAAAACATACAAATAATTGTATTTTCTTTTTTCTTGCACTGGCATAGAATGCCTAAAACTTTTACTTTAGAAAAATAATACTCTATCATCAAGGTAGTAGTGTTTGATTCTTATAGCAGAGAACTGCTCTCAACATATTCGTTCACCAATGACAGCTTTACATGATGACAGCTTTGTAAGTCAATTTACACTTTAATCAGGAAATAACGCAGAAGTTTTAAAGTAAAACTTCAAAGCTCATTTCTGTATAGTTTGCTAAAAATGATATCATATCTTCAGAATGTTAACTGGAACAATTCTATAGAGGGCTCAGTTTTGAAGCTGACTTTTTTTGGCATGCAGTTGGTGTGTCCCATGGTGACATTTGGGGGATGTCTGAAATCAATGCATAGATAGATGTGCAAGATCTCCAGTTTTGAATCACCTTGTCTAAAAAGGCATGCCATGGCATTTTTGTTGCAGTACATAATTTTCTGGAAATGTCTCAAAGTTAGAGAGTTTATATTTTATGAACCTCTTGATACTTTTTGACTATTGTTATGTCAACTTAAATGAAAATCTTTTCAAACGAAAGTAGTCATAAAAAGACTTTCTCTGATTATAATAACTACTGCCAATGGCTAGGTGACAAATAATAGAAAGGAAACTAATTTAGCAAAGAAAAGTGACAGATATGAGAGCCCGTATGGATTCAATTCTTGCTGTAAGCTATCAAAAAACCTTTTGTTGGTCTTTTCTTTTCTGTTGAAAATATTATTGCACATACCTCAGTATATCAAATGTGTATTTGTTCCATAAAATCTTCAAAACAGGGATTAAATTTATTCACCTAGAAGAGATCCCTTAAAAGGAGTCCTGGTGGCACTGTAGAATAAGAACTGGATTGCTAACCACAAGGTTGGCAGTTCAAACTCACCAGTTGCTCTGAGGGAGAAAGATGAGATTTTTCTCCTCCTATAAAGATTCACAGATCTTAGTTGGAAGAAGCACAGCCAGAGTGCTCCTTGGAGGCCAGGATGGCCAAACTTCGTCTCTCATACTTCAGACACATTGTCAGGAGGAACCAGTCGCTGGAGAAGGATATCATGTTTGGTAAGGTGGAGGGTCAGAGAAAAAGAGGAAAACCCCTAGTGAGATGGATTGGACAAGTGGCAGCATCAATGGGCTAAAGTGTGGCAACAACTGGGAGGTTGGCCCAGGACCGGGCAGTGTTCCGTACTGTTCTGCATGGGGTCGCTAGGAGTCGGTATCATTCGATGGCACCTAATAACAACAATAAAGATTTAGAACCTTGGACACTCTATATAGGAGGAGTGGGGAACATTCTGCTCTAGAATTCTCTAAAAATCATTTGCTGGCTCTACCAAGGAAGCCGCAGTTGCTGTTGTTGTTGTTGTTGTTGTTATGTGCCGTGGTGTCGGTTCTGACTAATAGCGACCCTGTACAGGGTTTCCGAGGCTGTAAATCTTTACAGGAGCAGAAAGCCTCATCTTTCACCGGCAGAACCGCGGGTAGTTTCCAACGCTCACCGTGAGATTAGCAGTCTAATTCATAACCACTACGCTACTAGAGAGTTAATTAAATGTTTGACCAAATACAGCAGGCTAATTATTAAGTTGATAATTATATATGGCCATCAAATGATATAAATTTTGGCAGAAAAAACATTCCCCATCCCAGTTACACAGCGTCGCTATAAGTCAGAACCAACGAGATGGCATTTAACAATAGCCGTGCAGGTTTCAGTTTCGGCAAGCCTGTATTGTATAATAAGAGTTGGAACCAACTCAGTGGCAGTGGGTTGGGGTTTGTTTTAATATGGGTCCATGCTGTGCAAAAAATTGTACTTACAGAAGTAAACAAGTCAGCTATAATTAGAAAATGATAGTCATTTGGAAGATCTTAAACTTGGTTATATCGGAAACAACACACGTATGATCTATTGAAAACTTATTTTAAGATAAAAAATAGTAAATACTAAAGCATATACAGGAAATCAGTTATTTCATAGTTTCTCATTGTCTTGGTCTCATGGTTTCTCATTATCAATCAGCTCTAGCTCTGGATCCAGCTCTTGTCTACCTATTCCCCTCTCCATAGAGTACATATTTTTTATAAGATTTTTTTGTGTGATGAGTACAAACCTTAATAGAAAAGAATATCCACCAGAATATTCCCTTAGTTAAGACATTACACCTACTATCTGAAAAGTTACAGCATTAAATAGCTATGATTCTTTATCATTTCAAGTTGTTGTTGTTGTTGTTAAGTGCCGTTGAGTCATTTCCGACCCATAGTGACCTTGTACAGGATTTCCGAGGCTGTAAATCTTTACGGGAGGAGAACGCCTCATCTTTCTCCTGCGGAACAGCTGGTAGTTTCGAATTCCTGGCCTTAAGGTTGGCAGCCCGATTCGTAACCACTATGCTATCAGAGCTTCATATTTCTGTTTTCTGTGACGTTCCCATTATCTTTGTCCTGGTAGTGGGTCAAGGCTTTGCTTCATGTAGTACTTGGCAGTATGTCAAGTTGGTTAGATTGAATTTTACATTCCCGGAATTCTCTATTTTGATTGTTTCCAGTTACAGTGGGCCACATGAATCCTCGTTACCCCTGTCAATCTGGTTGACAGAATGACAGTTGTCAGACCTCTATATGAGACTTTCTTGATCATACCATCTCTAGCCAATAACCAATGGTTTACAGGTTTTTAAGTAGGCTCCTAGAAGACAATAGAGGCAACTCAGACATGAAGTGCTAACCAAACCAAAGCAGTAATGAGCTCAATAAAAGGTTTTGATTTCAGTCACTGAGTTTAGGGACAGTTTATTATGCAGGATTATCAAACAGATACAAAAGAAATGGATATCCTTTGGGGGGCAGGACAAAGCTATATATTAGGATAATACTTTTTGCAATTGGTAGTACGATAGCTCCATACAAAAAGCACTGGACAGAGAACCACAAGATCTGCCATTTGAGCTGGTCAGCCACTCTGTAGGGGAAAGATGAGGCTTTCTGCTCTCATAAACACTTAAAGCCTTATAAACTCTGCACAGGGTCACTATGAGTGGGAACCAACTCAACAACACTTACCATCAACTATTTGCAATTATTTTCACAAATGTAGAGGTTAAATCCCTAGTATCATGGAATAGGAAGCATGTTCCCCATGCCAAAATGTAGAATACTAGTAGAGGTTCTCTATGAAATGTTAGTAATTATTTTAAGGGAATCTGGTAGAAAACGGCAGTCTTAGATTGCTTCTGAATAGACTTAATTATGATGTAGTTTACTCTCAATATTTTATTGATAATTGAAGAGTCTTATAATCAGTCCTGGTGTGGCGTTGTGGGCTAATGCATCAGACTGAAAAGCCGTTTGAACTGCAAGGTTGGCAGTTCAAGCTCACCAGCTGCTCCTTGGAAACCCTATACAGGGCTGCTATGTGTCGGAACCGACTCGATGGCACTTCACAACAACAACAACATAATCAGTTTTGAAAGATAGTATGCAATTATACTTTTCAAGGTCTGGATATTTTCATATTATAATAATTTAAAACATATTTATGCAACATGAAATTGGACATAATCTAATTGGAATATCCTGTGAAATAATATTATACTTTATACCATTTAAATTACATTATTCCATAACTTTTGTGATTGGCTATTTACTTGACTTGTCTTTCTTTACTCTACAGTGTTGTTGCTACTATTGATAAGTGTCATTGACTTGATTTCGACTTACAGCAACCCTATACAGAAAGGGTTTCCAAAGAGTGGCTCATGAGCTTGAACCACTGACCTTACGATTCAAATCAATCTTGTAATCCAGTACATTAATCCGTAGTGCCACACCAGAACTGCTATATGGTGGTGGTGGTGCTTGTGTGCCACTGGGTCGATGCCAACTCACAGTGACCCTGTAGAAGGTTTTCCAGGCTGGAAATCTTTATGGGAACAGAAAGCCTCATTAGAGCAACTGGTAGATTCAGATCTAAAATCCTTGCACACATATAGACCAGTGCTGTTCACTGTGTGAACCACGGTCCACTTGCAGAAGAAACAACTGTACTGCTTGTATGACATGCAGATGTTTAAAGCCAGTGCAGAGCTTCTAAGATACTTTTAAGATGTGTTTAGAAATCTCCTTCCTTAATGAGTTTTCTAGGTTATTCCTATACACACTAAAGTTTGATAACCTTTCCTATAGATCTGACATGTTGCTAAGTGCTCAGACATATTATTGAAATGAAATGCCCAAATATGTCTACCTAATTGTAACTTCAAATGTAGTATATAAAAACATCTATAGAATTATTATAAATTCATAGCAATATTTCATTTCAATACCTCTAAGTAAATCTCGTTCTTAATACACTTACAACATCAATGCTTATTATATTGAATACCACTACTCGCCTGTCAGTTTGTCTTACTGAGGTGGCTTGCGTGTTTTACTCCATTCAAGTCATCATGGTCAGCCATATTTTGAGGAAGCAGCTCTTCCCCAGTCGTGTTTTTAGTACCTTTCAACCAGAAGGACTCATCTTCCTGCATTTTATCTGACAATATTCTAGTGCTGTTCATCATGTTTCAATATCCGGTATTCTGATACTGTCAATATTCCACTGCAATTCCTAAGGTTTTCAGTAGCTAAACATTCAGAGCTCTGGTAGCGTAGTGGTTACGAATCGGGCTGCGAACCTTAAGGTCAGCAGTTCGAAGCTACCAGCTGTTCCGCAGGAGAAAGATGAGGCTTTCTGCTCCCGTAAAGATTTACAACCTCAGAAACCCTGCACAGGGTCGCTATGAGTCGGAACCAACTCCACGGCACGTAACATTCAGAAGTAGTCCACCCTTCCTTCTTGCTAGTCTTTCTCTGTCTGGAAGCTCAGATGAGGCATGTACACTAGGGGTGTGCCCTGATGGTATTCAAAATACTGCTGGCATAGCTTCTAGCATCACAGCAACACTGAAGTCACTACAGTACAACAAGAAGGCAGATGACTGGTGGTATTCAATATAACAAGCATTTATTGATGGGACACAACTCAAAATGGGAAAAACACCTATATGCATCCATTAATAATCAGAACGTGGAATGTATGAAGTATGAATCTAGGAAAATTGAAAGTTGTCAAAAATGAAATGGAATGCATAAAGACTGATATTCTAGGTGTTAGTGAGTTGAAATGGACTGGTATTGGCCATTATCAATCTGACAATCATATGGTTTATTATGCCAGGAATGACAAATTGAAGAGGAATGGAATCACATTCATCATCAAAATAATATCTCAAGATCTATCTTGAAGTATAATGTTGTCTGTGATAGGATAATGTCCATAAGCCTATAAGAAAGACCAGTTAATATCATTATTATTCAAATTTATGCACCAACCACTAAAGCCAGAGATGAGTAAATTGAAGTATTTTAACAATTTCTTCAGTCTGAAATTTATCAAACATTCATTTAAGATGTATTGATAATTCCTGGTAATTAGAATGCACAGGTTGGAAACAAAGAGGAAGAAGCAGTAATTGTAAAATATGACCTTGGTGATAGGAATAATGCTGAAGATCCCAAATACCTTTTTAAAACAACATTAAAGATGTTTATATACAGGGAACTTGTCAGACAGTATACACAGAAATCAAATTGAATACACCTGTGGGAAGAGTTGATATTATCAGCCAAAACAAGGCTAGAAAATGACTGTGGGACATACCATCAATTGTTTATATGCAAGTTCAGGTTGAAGCTGAAGAAAATTAAAACCAGTCTACAGAGCCAAACTTTGACTTTCAATATATCCCACCCAAATTTAGAGATCATCTCAAGATCAAATTTGATGCATTAAACACTAATGACTATAGACCAGAATAGTTATGGAAAGACATCAAGAACATCATATAGGAAGAAAACAAAAGTTCATTAAGAAGTCAAGAAAGAAGGAAAAGACCACATTGAATGTCAAAAGAGACTCTGAAACTTGTTCTCTAGCATAGAAATCTAAAGCAAATGAGAGAAACAAGGAAGTAAAAGAGCTAAATAGAAAATTTCAAATGGCAGTTTGAGAAGTTAAAGCCAAATATTATAATGAAATATGCAAAGAACTGGAGTTAGAAAACCAAAAGGGAAGAGACTATGTCCAGTAATTCTCAATCTGAAAGAACAGAGGAAAAAATTCAAACCTCCACTTTTAATATTGAAGGATTATATGGGAAAAGTATTGAATGATACAGAAAGCTTCAAAAGAAGATGGAAGGAATACAGAGTCACCGCACCAGAAAGTGACAGACGATGTTAAATCACATCAAGAGATAGCTACCACACGATCAAGTACCACTGATGCTGAAGGAAGAAGTCCAAGGTGCACTGAAAGCATTGGCAGAAACCAAGGCTCTGGGAACTGGTGGAATACAAGTTGAAATCTTCCAACAAACTGATACAACAGTATAGGCACTCACTCATCTATTGAGTGAAATTTGGAAGAAATTTTGCTAAAGATAATTTAAAAGTGGCTGCAACAGTACAATGACAGTGAATTGTCAGAGATTCAAGTCAGCTTCAGATGAGGATTTGGTATGAAGGATATTATTGTGGACATCAGGTGACTCTTGGCTGAAAGCAGAGACTATCAGAAAGATGTTCATCTTTGTTTTATTGACTATGCAAAATCTTTTGACTGTGTGGAACATGACAAGATATTGCGAAGTATGAATATTCTGGAAAACTTAATAGGACTCATGAAGAACTTGTACATGGACCAAGAACAGAATAAGGGAACATTGAATGGTTTAAATCAGGAGAAGTGCGTGTCATTGCTATATTCTTTTACCATACATCTTCCATCTCTGTGCTGAGCTAATAATTTCAGAAGCTGGATTTTATGAAGAAGAACATGGCATCAGGATTGGAGGAAGACTCATTAATAACCTGCGATATGGAGATGATACAACCTTGATTGCTGAAAGCAAAGAGGACTTAAAATACTGATGAATATCAAAGACTCCTGCCTTTAGTATGGATTACACCTCAATGTAAATAAAACAAAAATCCTCACCTCATAAATAAATAATAAAATAAATGGAGAAAAGATTGACGTCATCAGATATTTCATTATGCTTGGATCCACTATCAACACAAAACAGAAATCAAACGATGGCCTCTTTAAGCTGTTCAAGAGCAAAGATAACAGTTTGAGGACTAAGGTGTGCCTGACCCAAGCCATGGTATTTTCAACAGCTTTATGTGCATGTGAAAGCTGGACAGTGAATAAGGAAGGCCATAGAAGAATTGTGTATTTGAGTTACGGTGTTGGATAAGAATATTTGAGTCCTGTGGACTGCTGGAAGAAAAAACAAATCTGTGTTGGAAGAAATACAACCAGAATAACAACCAGAATGCTCCTTAGAAGCCAAGATGACAAAACTTCATCTCTTATACTTTGGACATATTAACAGGAAGGACAAGTCGTTGGAGAGGGACATCATGCTAAGTGATGTGGAGGGTCAGCAAAAAAAGGAGTCCCCCAAGGTATGAACTGACATGGTGGCAGCAGCAGTGGGCTCAAGCTTAACAATGATTGTGAGAATGGCACAGAACCAGGCAGTATTTCATTTGGTTGTGCATAGAATCACTATTAGTCAGGAATGACTCAACAGCACCTAACAACAACAACAATATTGAATAAGTATATTTTATGGCAAGAACTAACTATAAAGGAGTCATTTTGTTTGTATAATTATAGCTAATTCTAAAATTCCATAGTTGATTGTCTTTTAAGAATTTAATATAGCCTTACACACAGATAAAGAATAGTTCAACATCAAGTTATAATGGCAATAACACAAGTTCATCATCAAACTGGGTCTGGTGTAATTAGTAAGAACAAACAAGAAACCACCCCCCCCCAATTTGGCTGAGACCACCTCTGTGACTAACTCAAAATAAAAATGGAGAAAACAGAAGATTCTGACTGAATGAAAAGAATTTTAGAGCTTGATATTAAAATTCCTATACTTGTATTTGTATGGCAGATGTGTGCACATACTCTTTATAAAATGTAAATTTAAAAAAAGAGTATATCCTAACCATTACCATTTCACATACGTCCTTCACTATTTTCTGAAATAAAATGATGAAACAGGGTTCCAAGGCAAACCTCATTATTATGTTAATACCTTCAGGGAGTAATTGGAATCAGCAATAAATAAGTACTGCTTAGATGTTAGTCTTGAAAATATAGTGGTCGAGATGATCTAAAGAACATATGAGAAGCATGATTAAGATGTAGTCATGTGTGGTCTGGAAGAAATAGAGTGCTCAGAAGTGCTCAACTATTTCTCAAGGGTGAGTTCTTGACTTTACAAATATTTTATTAATTCTATCTCAATACGGGAACAAATAGTGTGAATTAAACACTAACAATCAAGAATATTACTTATAATCAGAGGAACAGTCCTTATTCCTTTTTCTATATTCTGCTTTGCTTAATCATTATTTGTCTTATTGGCCACTAAAAAGAAGAAAATTACCCAGTTCTTACTTTTTTTAGCATTCGATCCAAAATTTTTAAAATAAAAACAAAAAATCTTCACCTTTCTTCAGATCAACTGGTCAATAATAATTATAATTCTTATTTTTTTATAATTATATGCATTGTTTTAATAGCAATGAGCTGTAACAACTATAATTTTGAGAAAGGATACATAATTGGATAGAAAGGGGAAAGTAAAGTTGTCTTCTCAGTTGCTTTAAACTATGTAGCTGCATTTATGAGAATACGCCTATAAACATCTAAACTAAGTATTATTCTTTTCCTTTCTTTCTTTTGCCTAGAATGTGTCTCCTTGTCATGGAACTTCCACTGAGTATATGTGTTATCCAGAGTGAAGCATGTTTCCAAGTCTGGTTTTCAGATTTCTCAGAAGTCAATTTGGTTTTTTTTAATTTTATTAACTGAGATGAAAACCTCTTGACATCAGTTTACAAAGCTTATTCCATATCCTAATCCCTGAAAACTTTTAAATATTTAAGGGTTATTCCAGATTGTCACCTAATGAATAAGAAAATCTTCCAAAGTTCCTAATATTGCAGCCATAAAAGTTGGAATGATTATATTATCCCTGTAAAAACAAATTAACACCTTAGATTTATTCTGAAAAATGTTCCCATTATATACAGTGGGTTCTCTGCCTCACTGAAAAAGTATACTTGCAAAAATTGTTAAAGTCTTCTGACCAGTTGACAGGAATACAATATATAGGAGAACATATCAAATAGAATGGACAAGCTATCAGAATAAATCAGAAAATGAGATCATCTACAAGGCTACTGTGCCAATCTTTTCCGCAAGCCAATGTCATAAATAAAGGGTAACAATAGAAGAAGGGAGACCTTAGTAGATTCAAAGAGATTTTAGAGGTACAACAATCATATGCAATGCATAGTCCTTGACTGAATACCGGTTTAAACAAACCAACTTTACAAGACAGATTTGAGACAATTAAGGAAAGTTTCAGATGAACTGTGTAGTAGATGATATAATAAAAGTGTTGGTTTATTACATGAGATAAAGATACCCTGATTCTATAAAGAAAAATATTCATTTTTAAAGTTGTATATCTTGTTATGGATACCTAAGTCATGGTACTTTCAGTTGTCTCATAGGCATGCTAAAGCTGGACAATGAATAAGAAAGATCATAGAAGAATTTGTACATTTGAATTATGGTGTTGGAAAACAATATTGAAAGTACCATAGACTGCCAGAAGAGCAAACAAATCTGTGTTGGAAGAAGTACAACCAGAATGCTCCTTAGAGGTAAGGATAGCAAGATTTCATCTCTCATACTTCAGACATTTTATCAGAAGAGACCAGCCCTTGGAGAAGGAAATCATTCTTGGTAACGTGGAGGATCTGTGAAAAAGAAAAAGACCCCCGATGAGGTTTACTGGTACCGTGGCAGCAGCAATGCACTCATGTGCTAGATGGGGCAGTTTTGCTTTAGGTTATGCATTGGGTTTCTATGAGTAGGAACTGACTCGATAGCACCTTGTTATTTAAAGATAATTTACTTTAAAATATCTTTGACACAGAGATAGACTAATTGATGAAGCAAAATTGTTATAATATTTATTAATGATTAAATCTTGGTTTTACTTACATGGTTTCATTATACTACTACCTCTTCTGATCTAAATGCTTGAAATTACTATTACAAGAAATTTGAAAGGACATTAGCTGCCTTTCTTATTGCATCCTATTACTTAGACTCTTTCAAACAAAGGAAAATCGACTTTATAACCTAGAAAGTACAAATTTTAATAGGAATGAATGCTTGTAAGTATTAAGAGATCTGCAATCAAGTAAATCATGGCTGAGAGCCTAGTCTAAGCATTTTCTCACCCTTAGTTTCTTTTCAAATCACATTTAAAATAAGAACAATAATCCTTGTCACCCTCCCACGTCAAGGGGGTGTTATAATGATGAACGAGCTCTAGGAATGGATTTTTTCTGCTGATTTATTTGTAACCCATATGGCTGCATCACCCTTTGACTTTTCTAAGAGGAATGGAAAATAGTTACATTTAGTATGCCACAAATTATATTTCTGTCATGTTTTGCTTTAAAGGCCAACTCGAGTTTTCACAGCAAGTCAACTTTTCATAGGCTGGCAGAGAGTCTTCATAAAATTCTGATTCTAATGTTGATGTTATTCTGCTATTAGTGGATGTAAGTTGAAATAAAATGTTGTTGCATTAAAATGCTCTTTTTAAAAGATTTGCTTTAAAACCAGTGTTGCAGTGCTGTGTACACTGTAGAATAAGCTAGAGTGCTTAACCATACACAGGTTGTCAGTTAACATCTACCAGTCACTCACTGGAAACTCTATACAGGATTGCTATGAGTCAGAACCAACTCAAAGGAAATTAATAACAATACTCTACATACTCTATGTAAATGTTAAAATCAGAAGAAATGCTTATAAATGGGGTTAATATTTTAAGTATAGATTTCAGCAAAGCTAATATATGCATATGTTAACAAATAAAATCTTTTAGAATAATATTTCTTGTCTGTTAAATTTCTCTGCATTCCTACACACACAACCCTCCCCCCAACAAAATGTCCTGAGTACATCATATGTGTTGTAGTAATCAGTTGCCATCCAATCAACTGGTTGACTCTGTGTGTGTCAGAGTAGACCTGTGCCACACACTTTTCAATGGGTGATTTTTCAGAAGTCTATTTCTAGGCCTTTCATCTGAGGTGCATCTGAGTGGACCCAAACTTCCAGTGTTTGGGTTAGTAGCCAAGTTAACAATTTGTATGACCCAGGGACTTCATATGTAATTGGTTTTATTTTGTTATTGTTGTTGTTAAGCGCTGTGGAGTTGGTTCCAACTCATAGGGAACCTGTATAGGGTTTCCAAAGAGGAGTTGATGAGTTTGAACTGCCAGCCAAGCTGTTCTCAATCCAGTGCTGATCTTACAGTGTCACACCAGAAGGCCATTTGTAGTGGTGGTGGTGGTAGTTATGTGCCATGGAGTCAGTTCCGACTCATAGCAACACTTCATAGAGTATCTGAGGCTGTAAACCCTTACAGGAGCACAAAGCCTCATCTTTCTCCAGTGGAATTTCTGGTAACTTCGAACTGCTGACCTCAAGATTAGCAGTCCAACTTTTAACAACTACACTAAGAATAGCCCAACATATTTGCATTAGAAATATATACTGTAATCTAGAAGAGGATTTTTTTAAAAGCTGTTGTTGTTGCTTTTAGGTGCCCTTGAGATGGTTCCAACTCACAGCAACCTTATGTACAGTAGACTGAAATACTGCCCTGTTCTGTTCCAACCTCACACTTGTTGCCATATCACAGCCCATATTGCAACCAATTTGTTAAACTACCTTGTTGCAGGTCTTCTTTTCATTGATCCTCCACTTTACCAAACATGACGTCTTTCTCTAAGAACTGGTCCCCCTTATGATATGTTTGAAGTACATGAGTTGAAGTCTTGTCTTCCTTGCTTCTAAGGAACATTCTGACTGTACTTCTTCTAAGATAGAATTGTTCATTCTTGCAGTCCAGGATATACTTACTATTCTTCATCATGCCATAATTCAAAGGCATCGATTCTTCATTTTTCCTTATGCGTTATTCAGCTTTCAGATTCATATGAAGTTATTAAAAATAATGTGGCTTTGTCAGGCTCATCTTAGTCCTAAAAGTGACATCTTTGCTCCTTGAAACTTTAAAGAGGTCTTTTGTGACAGATTTGAGCAATATAATACATTGTTTGATTTCTTGACTACTGATTCCAGGCTCTGACAACAAATTCAAGTAAAATGAAGTTTTTGACAATTTCAATCTTTTCTTTATTTGTCAAGATGTTGTTTATTAGTCTAGTTGTGAAAATTTTTGTGTTCCTTATATTGAGATATAATCCATACTGAAAGGTGTAGTTTGTGTCATCTGCATAACACAGGTTCTTAATGTGGCTCTCCCCAACCCTTATGCTGTGTTCTTCTTCATACACTTTGTTGTTATTAAGTTGTTATATGCCATTGAGTCGGTTCTGACCCATAGTAACCCTGTATAGGAGTGACTGGTGAGTTTGAACTTTCAACAAACTTTGCATTCCAGCACATTAACCCACAACACTACACCGGGACTCCTCATATAATTTACTTCAATTCAATTAGAAAAATTTATCATGTATCTTTTTCTTGCTTTGTTTCAGTTGAGATTTTTGCTAGATCCTGTTAAGAGAATTCAACTTTCGGAATTTGGTTCAGAGAATCTTGGAGAAAATCCTTTTGCTTTTTCCATTCCAAGGAAAAGGTTTCCTGGGCATTTATTTATTTATTCCAAGAAAAAGGTTTCCTGGGTATTTATTTATTTATTCCAAGAAAAAAGTTTCCTGGGCATTTATTTATTTATTCCAAGAAAATGTTTCCTGGGCATTTATTTATTTATTCCTAGAAAAAGGTTTCCTGGGCATTTATTTATTTAGACTGATTCCCATGAACTCATACTTTATGTTGTTGTTAAGTGCTGTAGTGTTGGTTCTGACTCATAGTGACCGTGTACATGGTTTCTGAGGAGCAGCTGGTGGGTTTGGACTGCTAAACCACTGACTTTGTTTCACAGTCCAGTACTTATCCTGTAACACCCCACCAGTAGTCCTTTATAGGGCTGTAATAAATAGGGTTTCAATCAAATCAATCCAAAGTTAGTATCTTGAGTAGATATAACTTTAGGCATTAAGGAACTAGCTTAGACATTCAACAAAATTATAGAGTAAGAAAGAAAAAAAGTTCTATTGGAAAATGAAGAGCTATGTCGCTTCTCAGCCTTTTAGCTAATATCAGGTTTAGAAGATGAAGCTTGTACCTGGGGTGAGGTTCAAATCAATGATCGGGAGGCAAAATCAGAAGACTTGAGGGCATTATAAATAGCTGGGGTCTAATTTGTTGCTAGAGAGAGTGCTGTTTAGTGATCAAGGCTGTTCACATGTGAGTGGGACTGGGTAATCTATGTTAGCAAAGTTGAGATACAACAGAATAGATACATTTCTTGTGGTGAGAACTTTTCTGAGAGAAGCCTATTAGAGAAAAAAAGGATTTCAAGTATGCATATTGACTGGGACAAGAGGCTTCATGAAGCCATTAGTTGGCCGATAATTTTAGCAAAGGGACACTTGGGGATTAATCATGTCTTGAAACAAGATGAAAAGGTATAATTAAATAGTGTACCTGTCAGTTTTTACAATCTTAGAGCTTACTATCTTACTTGAAAAACCTAAATGCTTTAAAGGTCACCAGATTAAATATTGGGTGTTTAAAAAGTGTCCATGATCTCTAAGTCAGGTTAATGCTTCCTTAATGTCAGAAGTGTAATAAATAGTATGTTATTGTTGTTGTTATGTGCCGTGGAGTCAGTTCTGACTCATAGCGATCCTGTACAGGGTTTCCGAGACTGTAAATCTTTACGGGAGCAGAAAGCCTCATCTTTCTTTCTCGGAACTTCTGGTAGTTTCTAAATGCTGACACTGAGGTTCGCAGCATGATTCGTAACCACTATGCTACCAGAGCTCCTAATTAGTAATATAGAGAGAATTAAAAGAAATCCTAACTTACAACAATTTGAAACAAGAAGAAATTTATTTTATTTTCTTTACAGCAGTAATTGAATCTCAAAATAGGAAGCTCTGGTGTTGATTCATAGGTGCAACATCAAGTAAGATATTTCTACAGTTCTTGGACTTTCTCTTATAATAACAAAATGGTCACTTCAGCTTTGAAAGAAGCAACCCCAGTTATATCTGTCTTTTTCATCAGGAAAGCTAAAGGCTTCCAAGAAACATCCTGAAACCTTATTTCTCTTATATCATATTGGATGGACCTGGGTACAGGATCATTTGTAGCAACAAGAAAAGTTGAGAAACCAAGTGTCTGACAACTGAGAGCAGGAACATCATTATTGGTTTAGATTAATCATGATTAATTTGCAAGTATTACATAAATTACTAATTTATCTGAATATCATAAAATGTCTGGTATCAAGGAACTCTAGTAGCGTAGTGGTTATGAATCGGGCTGCGAGTCGCAAGGTGAGCAGTTCGAAAGTACCAGCTATTCCACAGGAGAAAGATGAGGCTTTCTGCTCCCTTAAAGATTTACAGCCTCGGAAACCCTGTACAGGGTCGCTATGAGTCGGAACCGACTCCGCAGCACGTAACAACAACAACAACATCAAGGAAGTATGGAGATAGGAGAGATGTTTTTAGTAAGTAACAGGCAAATAATAGTGTCAGCCACATTTTGATTCAAATCGTGAATCAAATTGTAAATGTCACTTAATGCTTATTCAACACAAAATGTTAAGTATTTATGACAAATTCTGTCCTATGTAATGCTTTATGTGCCTCACAGGCCTCCAGCTACGGGAAGCTTAACTGACCAAAGGTCCATTATATGTACTATATAATTTGTTAGGCAGCTAAAATATATGCAAACAGATAAGTGAATAATACAATATATTTAATATGTTCTATTTTATATAAGGATCTCTGGTACCGTAGTGGTTACGAATCGGGCTACGAACCGCAAGGTCAGCGGTTCGAAACCACCAGCTGCTCTGAGGAAGAACTATGAGGCTTTCTGCTCCTGTAAAGATTTATAGCCTCAGAAACCCTGTACAGGGTCTCTATGGGTCTGAACCAACTATACGGCTCTTAACAACAAAAACAACATTTTATATGGTCCTGGTGTGGCGCTGTAGGTTAATGCACCAGACTGCAAAGCTGTTTGAACAGCAAGGTTGGCGGTTCAAGCTCACCAGCTGCTCCCCGGAAACCCTATACATGGTCGCTATGGGTCGGCACTTAACAACAACATTTTATATAATTTATGGTACTGATGAAATCAGCTAAGTAAGAACTGACTTAGAAGATCATCTAATCATATAAGACTCTAAAGTTAAAAATTAAAACAAATGAATAAATATTGGCTTTTATTTCATAGATTACCTTATAGTTTCTTTGTATTTAAAAAATATTTTAGCATAGCTTTTGAGAACGCTCAAATCTAATAAAAGTAGGAACACTATATATGTCAAACTGTGATTTGCTCAGCATTGTTATTTTCATATCATTCTTTTAAAAAGTGCCCTTTTATGGCACTGTAGGATAAGCCCTAGACTGAGAACTACAAGGTTAGGAGTTCAAACCCAATAGCTACTCCTTGGAAACCCTATACAGGGTGGCTATGAAGTTG
>NW_006408524.1:34589683-34607780 GCF_000296735.1 Chrysochloris asiatica | reverse complement strand
AATCATTAGAAGTAGCTTTTTGCATTAAAAATTTCTCATATATATTTTTTTTATACTGAGAATTCTGAAATATACTTACTGGGTTATTTTGCATCGACTCTATTAATTCCTTGTGAATAAGACATATTTTTAAGAGCCCTGGTGGCGCATTGGGTTAAGTGCTGAGCTACGAACCAAAAGGTCAGGAGTTAGAACTTACCAGTCATTCTGCAAGAGAAAGATAAAGCAGTCTCCTTCTATAAAGATTTTCATTCTTGCAAACTCTATGGAGCAGCTCTACTCTGTTCTGTGTGGTTGCTATGAGTTGGAACAGACTCAATGGAATGGGGTAGGGCATACTTTGTTGCATTTATAGAACAAATTTCCTCCTTTTATATCCTCTGCTTACCTGCTATTTGCATTGTGTAGATATCATAGTTACACTGTAAAAAGCCATCTTTAGTATGGGTTACAGTTGAGAATTTTTTTGTCAGTACCGTTACCGTTTTGTTTTTTATTCTCATGCTAAATAATGAAAAGAAAAAAAAAAAAGGAATAAAGTAAAAAGAATGGAACAAGAAAGCAGCTTTAAGTTGAGTCAAGGGTAAAAAATGATGCCCAATATTTAAAGTACAATCTTTGTGTTTGGTTCAATAAGTGTATTCAAATACATAGCCTGAAAATGTTAAGTTGCACTTAATCAAATTGGCTGTGGAAATAGCCCTTAAGCAAAATTACATGCAGCTTTTAAAATTAAGGCCTTAAAGCTATAGGGTGTAACAACTAACCTGTAGAGTCTTTAAAACACATCAGCAAAGTTAGGAAATATTTGACACCTGGGAATTTTCTTTTGGCATTATTAGGGCTACAGGTATAGTCAAAGTATTCATGTCAGAAAGTTTTTCAATGAAAATTCCAGATGTTTGACAAATGTTTGGCCTTCTAATCCCCGTTAGCCATATGTAATATATCCATTCTTCACAAATATGTCTCTCTTATCAAAATATGCAAGCATGAATGAATACCTTAACCTAATGAATGATGATATAAGTCGTTCAGATTTTGCACAACTCCAACAGTGTTGAACGTTATATGTACAATTGACAGTTTTAGAAATATTGTCGTGTCTTTCTAGTGACATGGTCTAGTGGATATGTGTCATTCTTTTGGCTGTGCAGCATCTGTCTTAAGTATTTCTAACTATTGAGTATTGGTAAACAGCAAAGTCTCCTCCCAATTTAACAGTGGTCAGTATTTGTCACTTGACATGGAGTCTGTTCCGACTCATAGCGACCCTGTACAGGGTTCCCTGTACAGGCTGCAAATTTTTACAGGAGCAGAAAGCCTCATCTTTCTCACATAGAACAGCTGGTAGTTTCAAACTGCTGACCTTGAGGTTCGCAGCCCAATTCATAACAACTACGCTACCAGAGCTCCTTTAAAAGATTTCTTGCCAGGTAGGGTTCTGGCCAAAGACTCCACCAATCAGATTTGCAGGTCCCAGACTTTGAATCAGGAGTTAGTGATAAAGGAACTTGCAGGAATTCCTCCCTAGTGGCCATGGATTTTGCAGGAAGTTTCAACTCTTTGGCCACTGATGGCTATGTTGCTAGTGGTAACAGCTTGAATGCAGCATTTTTATACAATCCTCACAGAAGAGCCACTTCACTCTCAATAGACAGTTTTGCAACATGATTTCCAGAGTTGTTCCTGGTTGCACAGACCTGAACCATGTTCTTTAATCCTATTGGTACTTGTGGAAACCATGAGAATGTGCCCCACAGACCTTCAGGTACAAAAGTTGAATCGATCAAAGGTCCAGCTGCTGAGCTCAAATCTAGCACTGTGTTTGAATCCAATTCATGATTTGCACATTCTATACCTAGCTAGTAGCTAAACTAAACAGAAGTACTAAGGGAAGTCCCCGATTACCGACTGACAATCTCAACAAAATTTCTTTATGCTTTACAGCAATCTAGTAGTTATCAAAATGTTCCTTGTAACCTTCCCTTCCCCTTTCCTTCACCCGGCATCAGATTGCTGCATGGTCTGATGCAGCTCTAAGCCTACCTGACTCTCTTCCCCATTTTCTTTCAAAGGTATATCCCAATAGTAGTTTCCTAGTGCTGCCTTACAAAGTATGCCATAAATAGGTGTGTTCAAAAACCAAAGCTTTATTTTCTTGTAGTTTTAGAGGTTGGAAGTTCAAACCAGGGCATCAGCTTTAAGTGAGGGTCCTTCCTTGTTGGTGGTCTCTAGAGTTTCTTGGACTCCTTGGCATTTCAAGGGGTTTCTTGGTTCCTGTCTTCCCACAGTGTATGTCTCTATATGTCTATTCGGTTCTTTTTATAACTCAGAAGTGATTAGGTTTAGGATGCACCATACTCTGGTATGACACCATTAGCATAAAAAGAAAACCCCTATTTTTAAACTGGGCCATATTTACAGGTCCAGGGGCTAGGATTACCATATATCCTAACATTCAATCCATAACATTCCCCCAATAAAATTCTTGTACTTTTAATCTGATTTTGGTGTCTACTTTGAAGTCCTGAATGAATCCAGTGATCCTATGAGTTAATGCATATATTTTAAATACATCCCTTTCATGGTTAAATTTGCCAATGCATTTTTAGAAAATTAAATGATTCATAAGTATTGTAGAACCATTCAAAAAATGTTATAATGGCATCTGAACAAATCTAGCATTTTCTTTCCCTGTCCTGAGGTTTTATGGAAAAACATTCACTAAAATACAATGGTGGTTGGTGGTGGGTATGTGCCATGGAGTCTGTTCTGACGCATAGCGACCCTGTACAGGGTTTCCAAGGCTGCAAATCTTTATGGGAGCAGAAAGCCTCATCTTTCTCCCCTAGAACAGCTGGTAGTTTCGAACTGCTGACCTTGAGGTTCGCAGCCCAATTTGAAACCACTATGCTACTCAACGGCACTTAACAACAACAACAAATGCTACCAGAGCTCCTTTAAAATACAATATTTAATAAAATATATTAAAAATGAAATATTCTGTTATGATTTTTGTCTGATTTAATTAGAAATTCTGTATACAAGCACTGTCTGAAAAGGGTTCCTTGAAGTAAAAGAATATATTACCGAAGGTGTGATATTAAATAATTAATACCCAAACCCACTGCCATTGAGTCGATTCAAAGACCTTAAATTTCTGCAGAGGGTTGGTGGGTTTGAACCACTGACATTTTTTTTGGTCAGCATTCCAGTGCTTACTAGTCAGTGCCATCAGTGTTCCTTTACAAGACTTCTGTATAAAACCTCATCATAGAGGCTTTAAAAGTGACTTAAAATGTATAAACAAAAAAGTCTAATAAGCAATATATGTTAAATATATATATACTATTTTATAATATATGTTGTTGTTGTTGTTAAGTGCCATCGAGTCAGTTCCGACCCATAGTGACCCTGAACAGGGTTTCTGAGGCTATAAATCTTTACAGGAGCAGAAAGCCTCATCTTTCTCCAGAGGAGCAGCTGGTAGTTTCAAACTGCTGACCTTGCGGTTCACAGCCTGATTCGTAACCACTACACTACCAGAGCTCCTTTATAATATATATATTATATTATTATATAAATATATATATTTAACATATATTCTATGTTATATACATATAGATGTATTTGTGTGTGTGTCTTCCTTTTGAGGTATTATTTGTATATTATAAAATTACTAGTCTTTAAGTGTATAGTTTGAGGAATTTTGAAAAACGAATACATCTGTGATACCACTACACCAATGAACGCAGAGAAAGTTTCTAATATATCAAAGTCCTTAGGTCACTTCTCAAGGTATTCCTACTTTCCCAGGACAACTACTAATCTGATTTCTATTACTGTAATTCAGCTTTGACTGATCCAAAATTTATATAAGGGTCTTCTAGCAGTGTGTTTTGTTTGGGGTCTAGTTGTTTGAAACAACAAAATATCATTAGCAGTCATCCATATTGTGTGTGCATCAATAGTTTAGTAATTTTACAGCCATTGGTACTAAAGGATGAAGTCCAAGCTACACTAAAAACATTGCCACAATGAAGTAAAGAAAGAAAAGGATCTGAGAATTGATGGAATACTACTTGAAATGTTTCAACAAACCATGCAGCACTGGAGGTGCTCATTCATCTATGCCAAAGAATTACAAAGAGAGCTACCTGGGCAACCAGTTGGGAAAGATCCGTGTTTGTGCCCATTCTACAGAAAGGTGACCCAACAAAATGCTGAAACCATCAAACAATATTATTAATATTGAACAATATTATTAATATCACATGCAAGTAAGATTTTGCTGAAGATAATTAAAAACTGGTTACAGAAATACATCAACAGAGCTCAAGTTAGATTCAGGAGATTTGGAATGAGATATATGATTTCTGATGTCAAGTGGATCTTGGTTAAAAGTAGAGAATACCAGAAAGCTGTTTACTTGAGTTTTATTGACCATGCAAAGTCATTAGACTGTGTTCTAATGACTGAAAAAGGTATTTGTTTGAACAAAAGAAGGGAATTGTTGTTGTTTTTGTTAAGTGCTGTCGAGTCGGTTCAGATGAATACTGAGTAGTTTAAACATCAGGAAACATGTACATCAGGATTATGTCTTTCATCATCCTTATTCAATCTGTATGCTGAACAAATAATCTGAGAATCTAAACTGTACGAAGAACACAGCATTTGAATTAGAGGAAGGCTCATTAACAACATGATTATACAGATGATATAACCTTGCTTGCTGGGAGCGAAGAGGACTTTAAACACTAACTGATGAAGATCAAAGGCATTCAATATGGATTACACCTCAATGTAAAAAAATATAAAAATTTTATAATTTATATTTCCATATTTTTAGAATTCCACAGCTCACTGTAATTTTTATCTGTATTTGTTTATATAATCTTTAACATATTTGTCATTGTTGTTTTATATCCCTTTCCTACTAATTCCAAAATATGGGTTACTTGTTGGTCTCTTTTAATAGATCTATTTGTGTGTGTGCAGCATTGGTGAATTTTTCCTATTTCTTCATTTTTATAATTGCGGAACATTCTGAATATCCCACTATAGAGACTCTGGATTCTGTTAACTTTTTCTGAACAGTGCTGAGTTTGTTCTGGCAGGCAGTTAAATTGCTAGTGGATCACTTTGAATATTGCAGACTTGTTTTATATTTTGTTACAGCTCTCCTAGTTCAGTTTTGACTGTAATGCTTGGATACAATCTTAATTTTTATGATGTAGTCTTTCTGGAATTTTAAGAGAAAGTATGAGGTATTTACCAAGTCCTTTTGACTTACAGGCTTTAACTCTAAAGTCTTTCTTTCCTGCCATGGAAACGGAAGCATCTGCTTATTTCATCTGTTTTTTGTTTGTTGGTTTTTGTTTTTGTTGTTTTGCTGTTGTGTTCAGGGATCCGCTGAGTATCTAAATATTCTGGTGTGATCAAGAACTGATGGTATTGAAGGAAGAAGTCCAAGATGCACTGAAGGCACTGGTGAAAACAAGGTTGCAGAAATTGATGGAATACAAACTAAAATGTTTCAACAAACTGATGTAGGATGAAGGATCTCATTCATCTAAGCCAAGAAATTTAGCTGGAAATTTAACCAACCAACTAGAAAACATCCACATTTGTACCCATTCAAAAAACAGGGTGACCCAACAAAGTATAGAAATAAACAATAACATTAATATCATATCCAAGTGAAATTTTGCTGAAGATAATTCAGAAACTGTTCATCAGTACATTCACGGGGAGCTTGCAGAATTTCAAGAGGACATGGAACTAGGTATATTGTTGCTGAAATCAGATGGATCTTGGCTGAAAGTGCAAAAGACCAGCAGGATGTTTAGTTGTGTTTTATTGACTATGCAAAGTCATTTATCTGTGTGGATCATAACAAAGTATAGATGTCATTGTGAAGAATGAGTATTCTGGAACACAATTGTGTTCATGAGGAACTTGTACATAGATCAAGAGGAAGTCGTTTGAACAGAACAAAGGTATAGTGAACGGTTTAAAATCAGGAAAGGTGCATGTAAAAGTTGTATCTGTTCACCATATTTATTCAATCTGCATGCTGGGCAAATCATCTGAGAATCTGGGTTATATGAAGAAGAATATGGCTGCAGGACTAGAGGAAAACTCATAAACAAACTGCAATAGACAGATGACACAACCTTGCTTGTGAAATACTTACTGATGAAGATCAAAGACCACGATCCTCAGTATGGATTAAACCTCTTTGTAAAGAACATGAAAATCCTCACAAGTGGAATTGTGGTGTTGGAGAAAAATATTGAAATTACCACGGATTGTCAGAAGAATCAACAAATCTGTCGTGGAAGAAGTACAATTAGAATGCTCCTTAGAAGTGAAGATGGCGGAATTTTTCTCTTATACTTTGGACCTATTGTTAGGTGGGACCAGTTCCAGGAGAATAACATCATGCTTAGCAAAGTGGCGGGTCAGTGGAAGGAGACAAAGACCCCCAATGAGATTGATTGCCACAGTGACAGCAGCAATGGTTTCAAACCTAACAAGAACCGTGAGGATGGCTCAGGACCGGGATGTGTTTCTTTCTGTTATGGATAGGGCTGTTATGAGTCTGAACCCACTCAATGGCACCTAACAACAACAAAAAGGCTATGTCTATGCAAAGATTTCTTTATGTATTTGTTTGGAAGGGAAGAAGCTTTTTAATATAGATACTTAAATTTTATTTGTTATCAGCCTAAAATGTTTTCTTACGTCGTATAAAACAATTTTTTCTGATAAAATTCCTATTTATACAAAAAAAAAAAGCATTCCCAGTCATCGTTCTCTAAATATCTTCATGTCTTTTTCTTTATTCCTGAAATAGTTTTTCATTAGTTCCTGTGTTTTTGTGTGCTGCTGAGTTTTTTTCAACTCATAGCAGCCACACTGGACAGAGTAGATCTGACTTCACCAACTTAATGTTCCACCAATTCTTCCATTTTTGTCTTTTTCCAGTATAGATTTTAATTTTACCCTTCAAGTTTGGTCTCTAATATCATCAATCTCCTTTTATTTTGTACATTATTGTTTCTTTAGAGATTTTCATTTTTGTCATGTGAAAGCAAAAATCTTCTAAATTAGTGAGGATTAAAAAATATACAAATACTTAGGACCCCTCTTACTTGCCAAGAACTCTATTTTCCACTAAGAATACAATGGTACACTTACAGTCTGTTAGGGGAAAGAAAAGCTCCAATGAAACAACTATAAAGACATGATTATAAACAGTAAGGGAAGATTTTCTTAAAGAAATAAATTTGAGGATGTTGTAAGGAGAGATGAACTTTTAATAAGTTTGCTAAGTAAAATTTATTTCAGAAGTTTAAAGATGGATCAATAAGAAAATATGTCAAGGAGTAGCATGACCTTAGCAGAATAAAGACCTAGAATGTTCAAGAAATATCCAGAAAGCCATATAGTTGGAGTAGGATGGGAAGAAATGGGGGTGGTGGTAGGGATTAGACAGGTAAAGTGAAGGGAAGCAGACATGAAGGGCCTTGTAGGGTTTTGCAAAAGCTTTTATTCCAAGTGATATAGCCAGCCACTGGAGTATTTTGAAAACGGGAATTTACATGTTCAGTGTTATATCTTAAAAACAAAAAACAAAAAAAAAAAAAAACTATTCTGCCCTGTTGAGGATAAATCTGATGGTGCAGTGGTTAAATGCTCAACTTCTAACCAAAGCGTGGGTGGTTGGAACCTACCAGCTGCTATGCAAAAGAAAATGTAGCAACTGACTTCCATAAAGATTTGCAGCCTCAAAAATCTTACTAGCAGTTCTGCTCTATTTTATAGAGTCCATATAATTTAGGATTAACTCTGTTGCAGAGGACTTGACTTTGGTAAGGATAAACTACAGGGATAGAATAGAAAGAGAAAGATGATAGTTTTGATAGATATTTTTCACTTTTTTTCCCCCCCCACATTTGATTGTGCTAAAGTAAATATATTATGGAAGAAAGATGAGGCTGTCTGCTCCCACGAAGAATTACAGCTTCAGAAACCCTCATACAAGGTGGCTATGAGTCCAACTGACTCCACGGCACTTAACAAGGACAAAATATATATGTTGCTTTTAAGTGCTGTTGAGTCCATTAAGATTCATGTTGACCTTGCACAGAGTTTCCAAGGAGGGACTAGTGGATTTGAACCCCCGACCTTGTGGCTAGCAGCTGAGCATTTAACCACTTATCCTACAGCACCACACTAGAACTCCACATAAGACACAACATTTGCCATTTCAGTATTTTCTTATGTATGCAGTTCAGTGACATTGTGCTCATTTTGTTCTGCAGTCATCATCATGATCTGCTTTCAAAATTCCCAGGGTCCCCCAATCAAGGCTCCTTTATGATAAACTTCTAATACTACTAAAGTCATTTTCTAACATTTTATTTACAATTTTTTTTTTCAATCCAGGTTCATTAATGAGATTAGTTTAATTCAATTTTCTAATGCTATTCTTCTCTATTTTGGGCATCATTGTTAAACAAATTATACTTGATTTGGTGAGTGGGGGACACTTTTTACGTTCCTTTTGCCATGTCCTGATCCTTCTTTGAGTACTTTCTTATTATCTGACGCAGCAAGATGTCCAAGGTTTATGTTATACTTCCTAGCCACAGCCGTGCAAACAGCTATTTATTAAAAAAACCCTAAGGACCTCTGGTAGCGTAGTGGTTACGAATCAGGCTGCAAATCTTAAGGTCAGCGGTTCAAAACTGCCAGCTGCTCCGCGGGAGAAAGATCAGGCTTTCTACTCCCATAAAGATTTACACCCTGGAAACCTTGTACAGGGTCGCTATGGGTTGGAACCGACTCTACGGCACTTAACAATAACAATTATTATTCATTTAAAATGGTACTTAGAAACAAACTCTAAGCACTAGATTTCATTTATTTTTTGAGTGTTTGTTTGTCTGTTTTGGGTTTTTTTCTGATAATTTGAAATTTGCGATGTAAAGAAAGGTCACTGATGAGTTGTTGTTGTTATTGTTGTTATGTGCCGTGGAGTCGGTTCCGACTCATAGTGACCCTACACAGGGTTTCCGAGGCTGTGAATCTTTACAGGAGCAGACCGCCTCATCTTTCTCCCACGGAACCGCTGGTAGTTTTGAACTGCTGACCTTGCGGCTTGCAGCCGGATTCGTAACCACTATGCTACCAGAGCTCCTAGCTTCTGGGATCTTGGAAGCATTTGCGTGTCCACCTATGGAGCAGTTATAGGTATTTGCATGTAAGGAAAAAGGAAGAGTGGTAAGAATTGAAGAGGCTTGAAATCGATTACTCCAATAGAATAATGTGATATGAACTTCAGTCTCCACGATCTGAGCCCACTAGAAGGTGTCTAGCTACCTACTCATACCAACTACTCTGAAAGTGATCACATTAGAGGGTCCCCGCTGAAGTGGGAGAAAATCTGGAACAAAGTTGAAAATTATTTTTTAAACAAGAAAGAGACTGGAGGAACCTGAGACTATGGTCCTGGACTACCCTTCAGGTCTGGAAAAGTACTCACCTGGTGACCCAATTTTCATCTAAGCAGTAAACAGGTAGGGGGGACAACAACACTAGTAAGGTGTGTTCACTATGGAATGGTCAATCCTTCAAAATAAAAAGGGCAACATTTTCCTAAGGACAGAGTTGAGAAGGCATGGGAAGGTGGGAGGAATGCAAATAGGAAGCACAGGGAGCAAGGCGGATAACTGCTCCCTATAAATACAGCAACAAATTAACATTTTTGTCTTATATTTCTTATGATGCTTGCTCAATTATGCTCTCTGTTTAAAATACTGGCTGAGCGGCCTTCTTTTAGGAAAATTTATTACCAATAGTAATTATTATTATTACTTGCCTTTAGAGATTTTATTTGAATAGCACCAGAGATCTACTTCTATGAGGGAAGAGTTATTTTGGCAGTAGGAAGAGGAAAAATTCATTCATTTTAAAATTGAACCCAGACAAAAGAGCATTCACCAGTAAAAAAGTTTCATTACAATCCTCGACCAAGTTCATTTTCATCCAGATAGTTCTGTTTCCAGGGTCTTCTCTCGCCCACTCTTTGCCTTCCCCCTCCTTACTTAAATTTCGTACCCTTTGGAATCGTTTTTGAATGAACAGAAAAGTGATGCTTGAGAGGTGAAAGGCAATCACAACATGGCCTGGAATCAATTGATAGGGGGAGTTTTTGACAGCGCTCACCAGCTGATTCCCAGCTGCACTTGGGATGCGGCTGCTTAGCAGCCCTCTTAGGAAGTTGGGTCCACTCATAGTAATTGGTTTCAGATGAAACCAGAACAATTCATTTCACACTGTCCGCATCTACTGCCTAAAGAGTTGGAGAATGTAATGCAAAACATTGAGGGCAAAATCCCAGCCTCATGGAAATCCTATCGCTTAAATTCTCGTCAAAATTGGATCTGTTTGCATCCTGGTAGTCCCCGTGTGGTGAGGATTATTATAATGTGATTTCAGTGGTTAGTTGTGCTCACCCTGCCACTCTGGCTACAACACTTGTATTGCCCTCAGAACATCTTGCTCTACAAATACTAACTATGCCCTCTAATCATGTAATTAAGGAAAATGTTAGCGACCATATTCTTTACTTGTAACAGAAATAGTGGGCACAGTTTTACCATTGCTCTCATGAAATGGGCTACCCCCTTTTAAAAATGTAAGTCTTCATATAATATTTTTTAAAAAAAAAGATTTATAGTAAGTATCCTTTTACTTTCTCCTGTCATTGATAACAAAAAATAATTTCAGAATTCTTCCAAAAGATAAATTAAACCTGTTCTATCCATTTTCACAATCTGTAAATGTTAAATTTAGTCTCAAGTAACAAAATGTCTGGATAGGTGGTTTAAACAATAAGGACCTGTGAGCTAAAATCTTCATTAGTAAGTATTTTAAGTCCTCTTTGCTTTCAGCAAGTAAGGTTGTATCATCTGTGTATAGTAGGTTGCATAGACCACAGCCTTCAGTATGGGTTGCACCTTAATGTAAAGAAAACATAAATCCTCACCAGGTGACCAATAAATGAACATCAAGATAATTGGAAAAAAAGATTGAGTTGCCAAAGACTTCATTTTGCTTGGATCAGTCATCCACACTCAAGGAAGCAGCAGTCAAGACAACAAATGATGTATTGCATTAGGCAAATGTGCTGCACAAGACCTCTAAGTGTTCAAGAGCAAAGATGTCAGTTTGAGGACTAAGATGTGCCTGACCCAAGCCATGGTATTTTCAATAACCTCATATGCATTTGAAAGCTGGACAGTGACTAAGGAAGACCATAGAAGAACCGATGCCTTTGAGTTATGGTGTTGGAAGAGAATAGTAAAAGTATCACGGATTGCCAATAGAACAAACAAATCTATGTTGGAAGAAGTAGAGCCAGAAAGCTTGTTAGAAGCCAGGATGGCCAGACTTTGTCTTTCATATTTTGGACGTAATATCAGAAGTCACTGGAGAAGGCTATCCTGTTTAATAAAGTGGAGCGTCAGTGAGATGTACTGGCACAGTGGCAATAGCAAAGGGCTCAAGCATAACACCAACTGTGAGGTCGACACAGGACCAAGCAGTATTGCGTTCAGTTGTGAATAGTGTCACGATGAATTGGTACCAACTCGATAGAACCTAACAACAATAACAATATGAGCTAAAATAAGAAGTCTGGAAGCAAGGTATTTTCAGGGTTGGTTTAGCAGCTCAGGAGTGTTTATAAAGGACCTAGGTGTTTCGCATCACAATCCTACTCTCCACTCAACCATCCTCACTGTCTCAGTCAGGAACATCTATACTCTTGGTGAACAACAGTGTCACTAGAACCAAACATGATCACATACCAAATCCAAATCTGTTGACATCTGTTGCTATAAATTTTTTTAGGAGCAGAAAGCCTCATCTTTCTTCCATCGAGTGGCTGGTAGATTTGATCTATTGACTTTGCGGTTAGCAGTCTAATTCATAACCCACTATACTACCATGGCTCCTTCACTAACCAATATGGCAAGAGTTAATTCAATGTAATTCGAGTGACATTATTATCAAAGGTTTTTCTAATATTATGAGATCACATATTGCCCCATCTTAGAGAATCAACTCATGAATATGAGGGAAGTATCCTCAATCTTAAGCAAACTAGCCTAGAGTTTGAAGTACTGGAGTTACTTAGTCCTACTCACAGTATGGACAACATTTTGAACTAGTCATATCATCTTCAGAGTAACTATCGATAAGTAAAATAATAATTGTCGTTGGCAGACGGAGGGGAGGAGATCCAAATATCTAGCTTCTTTTGAAGGATGAAAAATGTAGATTCATAGATACAGTGGTGTGTGTGTGTGTGTGTGTGTGTACTTGGAAAACTGGCACTAAAGTGTGTTTGTATGACATCAGCTACCATATAAGACAGAGTAGAACTATCCCATAGTGTTTCATAGGTAATCTTTATGGACGTATATTGCCAGGTCTTTTCTTCCTTGGAAAAATTAACAGGTGCTAACTTTCAGTTAGCAGTTAAGTATTTATGCATTGTGACACCAAAGGTCTTTAGTACTAAGGTAGGAAAAGCAAAAGATAAACAATAGAGGAGTATAGAACATAAAAAGGACTCTTTTATTCTGTTAAGTATATATATATATATTTACAGCAGTAGGGAAACTACAAAATAGTATAATGGAAAGAAAAGAACTGAATTACTATCCATTGATTTAGAAGAACAAACACACATCTTTCTTTTGACCTCAAGAAAACACAGTATTTATTTTTTTGGCTCAGACTCTTCTTAACCATCCCTAGCTGTCAGTGACTTCGCTATGTAAATTTCCACGGATAAGACTTTATTCTTTTAAATTAAAAGAAATGATTCTGACTGAAATAAATGATGAACACACTTTAGAAAGTGCAGAACAGCAGATAATAAAGTGCTCATGTTCAAATGCATATTAGCGTTGTGCAGGGTCATCTTTCATATAAGGGATGATGTTTTTCTTGGGGAATTTTAGCTGCTTCCAACCACTCACACTGTTTGAAGTGCTCTCTGAGAGCCATCAGCCCAACTCAGCTCTTAATCTCCTTCGACTTTGATGTTTCACCATGACTAGGTCCTAGGAGTTGCCCAAACAAAAAGATGACACTTCCAAATGACGGATTTCAGTGGTTTTTTATTTTACACTGTTTTATGATAGATTCATAAAAAGGCGTTGAAGGTAAGCTAAAAATGGATATGCCTTATTTCTCTAAATGCACGCTGTATGTATATTTGTAAACATGAACATAGTTATGTCCATTTTATCCCTTTGGAAGACACTACTGTTTCCCCACCCATCAGGCATTCTCATCCTCTCCCTTCTTTGTTGGGTTGCTCCATTGTTTCCCTGTAGTATTAAGGAAGTTTATCTTGCCTGAGTGAATAAATGCAGATCAATCTTTCTGAGTCAATCATGGTTAGTCCAGTCATCTGAATAGTGATCAGTTTAGGATTAGCTATAAAATGAAAGCTTAGAATGGGAGGCATTAACATAATTTGTTTCCTAATTTATGGAAAATTTATTTCTTCCTAAATAATTGTTTTCTTTGAATTTCCTCCTAACTGTTGATGTGTCTAGAGGCCCTGGTATGGTGCTGTATAGATTAACGTGCTAAACTGCAAAATCGGTTTCAACTGCAAGGTTGATGGTTCAAGCTCACCAGATGCTCTTCAAAACCTTGTACAGGGTAGCTATGAGTCGGAATTGACTCGACAGTACTTAATAACAGAGATATGTTGGAGCTAGCTTACATTGTCTCATTACTACCAACTCCTTATTCATTAACAGCATATTGAAGTTTTAAATCTGCCATGATGGGAAAATGTTCAACATGGAAATCAGCAATTGCTACTTGTATACATTGAGGAATTTTTGTCTTTGCTCTTTTTCCTCCTTAGACAGTAGATTATTAAACATTTACCAACACACTCTTAAGGAGCTCTGGTAGCATAATGGTTACGAATTGGGCTGCAAATGTTAAGGGCAGCAGTTCGAAACTACCAGCTGTTCTGTGGGAGAAAGATGAGGATTTCTGCTCTAGTAAAGATTTACAGCCTCGAAAACCCTGTACAGGGTCTCTGTGAGTTGTCACTGACTCCATGGCACATAACCACAACCAACACACTCTTAATGGTATACTGTCATTATGTGAAGACCTAGTGGTGAAGCAAATAAGCTCTTAGCTGCTAATCAAGAGTTTGTTGACTCTAACCAAACAGTGGCTCTCTAAGAGAAAGATGTAGCAGTTTGCTTCTGTAAAGATTTATAGAAACAGCCTTGAAAACTGTATGGGACAGTTCTATTATGTCTTACAGGGTAGCTATGAGTTGGAACTGACTTGACAGCAACAGATTTGGATTTGGTATGTAATAATATGGCATTTTGGACTGTGAACGACAAGATCTGTGGTTCTAGCCCACCAACTGCTTCATGGGAAAAAGATGAGGCAAAGATATGTAGGCTTGGAAACCCTATACAGACAGGGTCGCTATGAGTTGGAACAGACTCCATACCACACCACCACCACCATATATGTTAATTTAACACAGTAGGATAAGCATTGAACTGGTAACCTGAAGGTAGATAATTCAAGCCCATCAGCTGGTCTCAGAATCCCTATACAGCACACTATGAGTCAAAGCCAACTCAACAGCACACAACAATACAAACAATATATATGTTAGTGGAACTGTAGTGGTACAGAGTGGTAGACTGCAAAGTCAGCAGTTCAGATCGACCAGTCACTTCATGGGAGGAAAATGAGGCTGCCTACTCCCATAAAGATTTACAGTGTTGGAAAACATAGAGGAGCGGTTCTATTGTGTCCTATGGGATGGTTACTAGGAGTTGGAATCAACTTGATGGCAATGGGTATATAAATTAATCATGTTACATAAGTATTGATCTACTGTATCTTTCTATGGTCTAACCTATGTTATAATTACAGGTCAACAGTCACATATTATAGATATATATGCTACAGTTAAAGAAAAGTTTTGGGGTTTTGTTTTTGTTGTTGCTATGAGAAAGAATGACAACTACTTTGTTCTCTGTCAGTGACAAACTAACCAGAGTGAAGCTAGCCTAAATTCAAATGGAAAAGATATTAAATAAAAGTTAAGGGAAAAACTCTCTGAGTATGATAAATCCCCCAAGAAAGAGTGCGTTTTCAATTCCTGGAAATCTTTCGAAAGGCATAAAGATTTTTTGGGGGTCCTGAATATTTTAGCAATGCCTTATCCAAAGTTGGGAGGATGACCGAGAAGAAACCTGAGGTCTCCTTTCAAATCCAAGGTTGTTCAGTGTCAGTTCAGCAGTTTTAGGATCCAAAGAAAATCTGCAAAGCAGCCTTTCTATTTTAGGTACTTTATAAATAAATCTTATTACTGGATTCCAAGAAATAAAAGGCATTCACCAAAGACAACTTATGAATATTTAGGTACTTCTTTTCCCCCTATATCATGATAGTCATTTTGAATTATAATATTTTGTTTGGCAGACCAACTTTGGGGGCATTTTATACACACATGTGGGGAAAAAATTGTCTTTATATTTCAGATAAATACAATTAAACTACTTCCCTAAGGTCAAATTCAGGAGTGACCTATTTTTTTAAAAAAATGATCTATATAATAAACGCTCCTTCTTTTCATCACTAAAACTTAAGGTTATTTTATTTAGACATTTTTTTCATTATTTTTCTATATTAAAATATCAGTTAAGATGCTGATACTCCCTGGTATCAACATGTGTTTAAACAAAATGTAGATAATTTACTCAAAAAATTTGTTAGAGCAATTTAATTTGCTAAATTGTTACAGTATTAACATAGGTAAACTAAAGAATCCAAAAATATCACAAAAGCAAAACATAATTTGCAGTTCATCTCTATTAAAGATTAACTTTTCCCCTTGCTGTTGGCTAAGGAGCCCTGGTATCATAGTGGGTTACACCTGGGCTGTTAGCTGCAAGGCCAGCAATCTGAATCCACCAGTTGCTAAGCAGGAAAAAGATGAGGCTTCTGCTTCAGTAAAGGTTTACAGCCTCAGAAACCCTCTGCCATGAACTGCTAGAAGAACAGACATATCTATGTTGGAAGAAGTATAGCCAAAATGCTCCTTAGAAGGAAGGATGGAGAAATTTGTCTCTTACACTTTGGACATTTTATCAGGAGGGACCAGTCCCTAGAGAAGGATATCATGCTTGATAAAGTGAAGGGCTGAGAAAGACCCCACAACAAGATGGATTGGCATATTGGCAGCAGCGATGGGCTCAAGCTTAGCAATGATTTTGATGATAACACAGGACCTGGAAGTGTTTCATTCTGCTGTGCATAATGTAACTATGAGTTGGAACCAATTTGATGGCACCTAACAACAACAACAATGTGTCAGAAGCAAGTTGATGACATACCACCACCACCACCTTGCTCTTGGTTACCATAGATTTCTGACTCATTAATTTTCTTAAAATGTTAACTAGAACATTTTTCTATATTTTAAAATTAACTTTTTAATTTTATAATTTGGATTCACAGAAAAATTACAAAGATAGTAAAAAGTGTTTCCATGTAACCTATACTTATTACCCATATTATTAATAAGTATGTTATACTTGTTACCACTTATGAACCAATATTAATATACTATTACTAAGGAATCCTGGTGTGGCTCTGTAGGATAAACCAAAAGGTCTGTGGTTGAAACCAATCAGTTACTCCTTAGAAACAGGGTCGCCATGAGTTGGAACCAACTTGACAGCACTTTAACAGCAACACCATTATTATAAAATCCACATTTTGTTGATCAAATATCCTTTTATTTGTCCCAGAATCCTATTTAAGAAGTCACATTGCTCTTTAGGCTTTTCTTGGCCATGACAGTTTCTCAGATTACTTTTTTCTTTTTCTTTGTTGATAACCTTGACAGTAGGGAGGAGTACCTGTCAGGTGTTCTGTAGACTGTCCCTCAATTTGAATTTGTTTGGTATTTTTCTGATGATTAGACTGGGCTTATAGGTTTTGGGGAGGTTAGATTAGTGACTTTTTAAATACAAGTGTTTTATTCTGACTTTCAGTTTTCATGCTGTGGATATTGTTTATGTTAGTGAAAGTACACAGGTTAAAGGTCTCTTGGAAACATGGACATTAACAGCATTGTTTATCATAAAGTTGTAAGAAGATCATAAAAAAGTTAAATTTTCCAAAAAAAAAAAAAAGAAGAAGAAAGAAATTCATAACCAACATACTTTTGCTCCCCTCTAGTAAATAAGGAGGGTATTGAGAATTTCCAGTGGTGATTTCTTAAGTTTTCAATCATAAATCTGTGAGATTTGAAGAGACCAATCCCAGATGTTCTAGAGGCTCTGTAGCAAAAAGCAATAGTTTTTCAACTCTTTTAGCCATGAAAGTTTCTGCTTAAATGAAATCTTGCATGGTCACGTTAACAAATAAATGAAAGCAAAACTGGTCTAAAGGATCAATAAACAGTTCATTATTGGACTGCACATGTAAATCCACTAGCTCAATAGAATGAATAGGGAGCAAGCATTGTTGTTGTTGTTAAGTACCATTGAGTCAGTTCCGAACCAAAGCGACCCTGTGTAGGGTTTTCAAGGAGCGACTAGTGAGCTTGAGCCACTGACCTTGCGGTTGAGCCACTGGGCTGCGGTTACAGCCCAGCACATTAACTCACAGTGTCACACCAGGACTCCAGGGAACAAGCATACCTATTTAAAATAACAGGTGTGAATCTTAAATAGCATGTAAGGTGTCTAGTTTTGTGAATTTCTGGTACATAGTCCCTCAAAAAATAACAAATCTCTTCTTCACTAAATATCATTGAGCATATACATCTGTGATCTGCTATTTGAATCCAGGCTTTCTGCTCCCGTAAAGATTTACAACCCTGTACAAGGTCGCTATGAGTTGGAACCAACTCCACGGCACATCATCACAACAACAACATCCTGGTGTGATGCTGCAGGCAGGATAATGCGCTGGACTGCAAGATCAGTTTGAACTGCAA
>NW_006408524.1:34574803-34585793 GCF_000296735.1 Chrysochloris asiatica | reverse complement strand
CACTGATGTTAGTGGAGAAGAATGATCAAGGTAAACATATTAAAGTCACTAAATTGGAATTTTAATACATGCTTTTGTGTCAGTAGATGAAAGTTTTTATAATAACAAAAGCAATGAAAATAATTTATCTTTGACATTTGGCATATTTAGTGACTATAAATGATACATTTAATAAACTTTAAAATAACTTAATTGCATTAGATCAGATTGGATGACTAACAACTTATTAATGCGTTTCAGCATTTTATATAAATTCTTTAATCATTAATTATTGTTTTGTTGTTGTAGTTTTTAAGTGCCTTCCAGTTGTTTCCAACTCATAGTGACTCTGTATAAGGTTTCCAAGGAGTGGCTGGTGGGTTTGAACTGCTGACTTTTCTTACAACACCATACCAGGACTCCAATGATTGTTTTAGAAGACATTTTGTTAAGGATGGAGTCCTCGTGTGGCATTGGAAAATAAGCACTCAACCATAAGGTCAGTTTGAACAGTCCAGATGAAAAATAGTCAAATCAAGAGTGACTGGGTCACCTCTGGGCATCACAGTGGGTATCAGTGGAGCCACTGTGTGTCTAAATGTCAGATTAAAATGTTTCCACTGAAGACTGTGGCTACTTTTGGTTTTTCTACTCAATAAACATTTTAAAGTTTGATTCCTCTATTTTTGTGTATTTATCAAGACTGCTCCCGACTTGACAGCACCTAACACCACTCCCTTTACTCTGAGTCTTCCATTATGTTTAAATGAGATAAAATTCCACATCTATTTTCTTTGGTTTTGAATTGGCATATTTTTAGGTGTGTAAAAGAATAGCATAGCAAGGTTATGTGGCATTATGTGCTTAGCTAAAGTTCAGGCCACTAACATATAGGTCAGAAGGTTACCTCCATGACTTTGGAGCATTATTTTGCCACTGGCCCTGGCCAGAATTTTGCCTATGTTCTTCTTAGCTAACAGGACATGGCAAGAGTCAGGGAATAATCTATCTGAGAAGCTGGACTATCTAAAGTAGGACATGGCATCAGCCATATGCAGATGATACAAACTTGCTGGCTGAAAGCAACTAAGACTTGAAGCACTTACTGATGAATATCAAGATTACAATCTTCAATATGGATTACACCTCAGCATACAGAAAACAAAAATACTCACACTGGTTCACTAAATTTAAAAAAGATTGTAGTTGTCAAGGATTTCAATTTACTTGGATCCACAATCAAATAACCATGGAATAAGCTGTCAAGAAATCAAATGACCTACTGCATTGGCAAATCAGATGCAAAAGGCCTCTTTAAAGAGTTGAAAAACGAAGATGTCACTTTGAGGATATAGGTACACCTGACCCCAAGTCATAGTATTTTCAATCACTTCATATGCATATGAAAGCTGAACAGTGAAAAGGAAGACCAAATAAGAATTGATGCATTTATATTATGAATGTTGGTGAAGAATATTAAATATACCATTGACTTCCAGAAGAACAAAAAAAAAATCTTGACTTGAAAAAAGTACTGCCAGAATGCTTCTTGGAAGCCAGACTGGTGAGACTTCATATCACATATTTTGGACATGTTATCAGGAGTTACCAACCAGTATTTGTAGAAAGACAACATACTTGGTAGAGTAGAGGGTCAGTGAAAAAAAGAAAGACCCTCAATTAGATGAACTGACAGAGAGGCTACAAGAATGGGCTCAACCCTAGCAATCTTTGTGAGGATGGTGGATGGCCAAGCATTGTTTTCTTGTGTTGTGATTGGGCCTCTATCAGTCAGGACTGACTCTATAGTTTTTATTTCATCATATAAGTTTTATCATTTCTGTACTTCTTTTACCCTTTTGCTTGAGTGCTTTTTCTATCAGCATAGTAACAACATTGATTCACTTCTTGTCATCCTAGGACAAGTCTAGTCCTTAGTGTGTTGCAGTCAGTCAGTACTTGAGGTAAATCTTTAGACTACGCCAGAATTCAGGAATATGCTGTTTTATTTAGTATCTCTGAATGTTTAGCATTATCTGAATGCTACTAAAATTATTATCTCTCAGCACAAAATGTATAAAGGGTAAACACCTTTCTGGTGGTATGTATCTTTTGTTTTTAGGAAGTGTGGATTATTATCATTCTCAAACGTAATGGTTGTGAATTGGGCTGCAAACCTTAAGGTCAGCAGTTCGAAACTACCAGCTGTTCCATGGGAGAAAGATGAGGCTTTCTGCTCCCATAAAGATTTACAGCCTCGGAAACCGTGTACAGGGTCGCTGTGGGTTGGAATTGTCTCGACAGCACTTAACAACAACAAGAAGGATCTTGGAAAGTCCGCTGTGAATTCCTAGTATTTTAAACATAAAGAGTTCTCAGGTTTTCTGAATGTTTACCAAAGCCTTTTTTTTTTTTTTTTTTTACTACTAAACGTAGCCTGCTTAACTTGTCATTGTATTATGCAGCTTTCTTCAGATTTTTAATGGTCTATGTAGCTTAGTCACTGTGTGATGTTTAAGGTGTTTAGATGCCATTTGGAAGCTTCATAAAAGGAGGTCACTTAGAGTTCAGAAATGTTTAGGAAAGAAAAAAAAAAAACATCTTAGGAAGGTCCTCCATGGAGATAACAGTTTGGAACTTGTGCATTGTTATACATATGATACAATATGTCATGCCAAAATCGACTAAAAGCAAAATAAAAATGAGGCAAAGTCAACCATATTGTAGTAAAGGAAAAATTTCAAATCTCTTCTACCTTAGTTATTTTACAGATGTATGTGTGGGTTCATGGTCATTTTAAAGCAAAGTGCAGAATTTGAAAAATAAACTTAAATAAAGAACAAAAACAGAAATTTCCAGTCCTTTGCCTGAATTTATTGCTCAAAATTGTGGAATTTATGCTCCAAGCCGAGAAGCCATGTAGGAATGTTTGAGTCATTCCTCTCTTTCTTGTTTGGCATAGAGGAAAGCAGAATTTAAAATGCCATTTATGCACCTAAACAACCTTCTTTAAAGGTAGCCAGTCAGAGTAGCCATTCAGGGAAAGAGGAGAAGGAAATGACCAATATCTTGCTTCTGGCTGCATAAAACATTTACACATAATTTCTGGTTTTCCCTGAAGTGGAGTTTTTGCTAGGGATTTATAGGTCAGATAGCTCAGCAGTTTCAGCCTGTTGCCCACCGCACCTTAACAAAGCTTGTGTGTGTTTGTACAGCTGGGCTGGTAGCCGTGGGAGTCCCGAGGATCCCACAAGTTTCAGTCCCTTTACCTCCCCTTTGCCATATACCAGGACACAAATACACACAGAATGGAACTGTCTGACTAGCAGGTTAAAGGCCCACAATTCAAGCCCTGTTTATTTTCTTTTCTTGATTTCCTGCTGCTACAGTGAGTAAATGGTATTTTCCCCCCTTGCTTTATTTTTTTCTTTCTTTTCTTTCTTCTTTTTTTCCCCATTAACCTGTTTGTCTATCAATGTCTGGTTGAAAATGAGAGAAATACTAACAGTTTAGCATAATTTATGGGGTCACACTTTGGGATTTGGTATAACATTTTTGCTCTCCCTCCCTTTTTTCGTTCCTTTTTTTTCTCTTTATTTCAAACTCTCTCCATTCTCATCTTTTCCTCTTGTTTGGTGGGGAAAGACTTTACCCGCAGGAAGGAAAGAAAAACATCCCTAAACTCTTCAAGTGTAACTTCACCCTGAGGAAGGGTGTTATTTTAATTACTGCTGAACACATTCTGTATGGAGGCCTGTAAATGCTCTATGCAGCTAGGAGAGTGGCAGTTAATATGCCTCTTGAATTGGTGCCACAAACTACAAAGACTGCCATCTGGGGAGGTATTACATTTGTGAGAAAAAATAGTTGAGTCTTTTCTGAAAATGAGCTTGTAAATTCCAGTCAAACTTAGGTTCATTTCACTTTTTTTTTTTTTTTTCAACCCAAGGAATCCTTCCATATGAAATATTTGAAATCAGATTAATTAACCACTCAATGAGTAATGATTCTAAATTCCAATGACTATTCCTATACTCATGGTTCTGATCTACCTGCTTACAATTTGAGTTTTTTGCTGTCATCTCCAACAATTAAAAACCCTTGAATTTAGAAAGAATCCAATTAATAAAGGAAGGTTTCATTTATGTTGTTGTTGTTGTTGTTATGTGCCATCGAGTTGGTTCCGACCCATAGCGACCCTGTATAGGGTTTCCGAGGGTGTAAATCTTTACGGGAGTAGAAAGCCTCATCTTTCTCCCGCGGAGCAGCTGGTAGTTTCGAACCGCTGACCTTAAGGTTCACAGCCCGATTCGTAACCACTACGCTATAAATGTTCCTAAATTAGTTTGTTTCTTCATACAATAAAAAAGATTTATTATGAATCAAAAATATCTCATTAAGCATATTCTGGTGTCTTTAATAATTGGCTACCCTTCATCTCCTCTGCGACGTCTTGGCAGCTCCTGTAGTTAAGAAAGAGTATTGGCATTATAAGAAATTAGGTAGAAATTAAATCTCACAGTTTAACTCCTGCTTTGTTCAAGGTAAGGCAAACATACATTTGAAGTACTAGCTTTTCATCTGTGAAATGGGAAAAATAGCATTTTCTTGTCAACCACATGAGGTTGACAATCAACTGATATCAGGGTTGACAAAGGCTGTTTTAAGTGGAGACAGTTAGGTAGCTCTGGACTGCCAAGGTCCCTGGAAGAAAGATTAGGCTTTCTACTCCAGCTAAGATTTACAGTCTCAGAAATCCTATATAGCATTACTATGAGTAGGAACCAATTCAAGCGCACATAACAACAATAAAGTCATGTTATTTTTTTTTTCAAATTTTAAAATGATTCTTTCAAGCATAATTTTACCACCAAGTTTTTAGCTAGAAGCTAAAAAGTCTACATTTCAAGAAAATCCCTATCAGAATTCATAAATTACTTTTTGTGGAAGTTGTGTTTTTACTTAATGTCTTTTAACAGTTTATGTAAGTACCTGAAATATAGTGCAAAGACATCCAGATTGCTTTTTGTGTTAAGTGCCGTGGAGTCGGTTCCGACCCATAGCAACCCTGTACAGGATTTTCAAGGAGCAGCTAAGGAGCTTGAACCCTCGACCTTGAGGTTCAAATGGACTTTGCAATCCAACCCATTGACCTACTGCGCCTCACCAGGACTCCAATTAGTCCAACCATTACTTTTCAGGTAGAGTGCCCAAGGTCTTATTTCAAAACACTCCAGGATTCTTAAACTTCACACCCTATTGACATTTTAAATGTTCTTGGCAGGAAACCTTCTGATATGTATCCTTCCATTTGCTAAATAAAGTTCCTTAGTTCAAAGCTCCCTATGGAATTTCAAACTTACAGGCATTGATTTAGTAATGAAAATACGCCTACAACTTCACAAGAATACCACTCTGAGTTACTTTGAACTTTTCTTGTATCACCTTTGCTATTTAAAAAGATCATTAAAAACGTTTTAAAACATTTTATTGAGTTGAAAAGCAATTCAAAATCTTCTGAGGAAACAATTGATGGGACCATTCTGACTTACAGCGACCTTGTCGAGGGTTTCAAGAAGTGGTTGATGAGTTTGAACGGCGGACCATGCAGTTAGTAAGTAGTCTAGTACTTAGCCTATATAGCTCCACACCAGAGCTCAGAACAACAGTTAAACAATTATTCATCCAGGAATTTTTTTCATCAACTCTTTGAATTCCCATTGTCAGTCAGTCTGTTCTGACTCATGTTGTTGTTGTTAAGTGCCGTCGAGTCGGTTCCGGCCCATAGCGACCCTGTACAAGGTTTCCGAGGGTGTAAATCTTTACTGGAGTAGAAAGCCTCATCTTTCTCCCGCGGGGCTGCTGGTAGTTTCTAACTGCTGACCTTCAGGTTCGCAGCCCGATTCGTAACCACTACGCTACCAGAGACGCTGTGTGAGGTTTCTGAGAAGCGGCTAGTGAGTTTGAACCGCCTACCTTGTGGTTCAAACCGACATTGCAAAGGTGTGCTTATTCTACAGCTCTACAGCGCCACATTAAGACTCCTGCGTTCTCATTTGTTGTTGTTATGTGCTGTCGAGCCGGTTCCGACTCCAAGTGAGCCTATGTAGGGTTTCCGAGGAGCGGCTGGTAAATTTGAACTGCCAACTTTTAATTTCAAACCGACCTAGCAATCCAATGCACTAACCTGCAGACCAGGATTTAGAGTTCCCATTAGGAAAATGTTTTTCAGTTTCCCCCTTTCCTTTCCTTCTCTTTTCTATCCCTCATAATCCTTGAATGGGGAAAATGCTTAACGCACTCGCGGCTAAACAAAAGATTGGCAGTACTAGTCTACCCGAAGGTGCCTCAAAAAAGCGCCCATCTACTGAGAAGCTAGTCACTGAAAATGGCTTTGCAGTCTGGCGCCAGACTGCAAAGCCGTTTGAACTGCAAGGTCGGTGGTTGAAGCTCACCAGCTGCTCCTTGGAAACCCTATACAGGGTCGCTATGGGTCGGAACCCACTCGATGGTACTTAACAACAACAACAGCCACAGGTTCAGTAGCTCAAATCCACCAGCAGCTTTGGTGGGGAGGGAGATGAGGCTTTCTACTCTTTGGAAACCCTACACAAGATTGCTATAAGTCAGGATTGACTCCATGTCAGTGGGTTTGGTTTTTCTGGTTGAATAACTATTGCACGAAGTATTTTCTTTGAGTATAATTAATGATATTCTTTAATTAAAAATGGCCACTGGGAAAAAAAATTGGTCTATTTTTATATACCCTTTAAATTTTGATTTATTTATTGTACTTCTTTTCTCTCTACCTGACAAATTTTCAGTCTAATAGTATGTCTTCACTTAAAAAGAAAAATCATTTTGATTCCTATCTGACTAATCAACTTACACTTTTGTATTTCCTGTGTTTTAAGTATTCTTAGAAAGAGCATCATTGGAACAATCACCTTGGTCACCCCTTAAGATTGTTCTTCTGTTCTTGGCTAATTGCATGGAATCAAGTTCGCATGGTTGGGCTATTTGTAAGGTGTGGCTAACATATATTTGTGTCTCAATTGCCCTCTTACTTTAATAGTTTCTTACCTTGAAGATTTCAAAGCATCCCTGAGCAATCTTCCTAATAAATAAGACTAGGTCATGGAAGCACATCTACAACTTCCAGATTTAGACCAGCATCTGAGTACATTTATTAAATATCTTGGTTAAGGAAGCACTTATAAATTCAAAATCCTTAATGAGTCTCCAAACTGAGGAGATGAAAAAAGAGATGCAATCAAGATGTGCTTCCTCTGTGGAAGATTGTTGAACAGCTGGTCACTGTTTATGAAAACAGTCGGACTCTTACCCATAAGACAGGAAGAGGACACAAAAGCCAAAGTCTCCTTCTTTCAAGATACAGCTGGAAGATTATCAGTGTTCAGGAAAATGTTTTAAACCTATGGCAGAGATACCTATTTTCATCTTACAAATATATGAAAGAGAAAAGTCACAAAATACCTGGAGAGTAAAAAATATCTTTATTGATTGTATAATTTCTATTCTGAACACATCACTTTTTGGAAAAACAAATATTTGACTAACTTTTACCAGTAAGAACCGGAGAATGATGCAATCCCTCTATAAAAATTAGAACAAAGTTAGTCAATGTAAAATGAGGAGACAAAATGTAAAACAAACAATCAAACTAAGAAATAGTTTCAAGTCCTCTTATAGATTCTTTGGAGTCCTGGTTTGATACGCAAGGTCAGTGGTTCAAATTCACCAGCTGCTCCTTGGAGATTCTATACATGGTCTCTAAGAGTTAGAAATTACTTGGCCAAACTTAACAATATCAAGAAAATGGTCTCATTACCATTTGGGAAAAAAAATTTTTTTTTAGAAAGAAGTAATTCTTTCAAATTATAGTGAACAACTTTGTAAATCAAACGTTTAGTATTCTTGTAACATATCTGCTGCGCAGTAGATTCAATCAGTTTTATGGCAGAAAGAATTTATTCAGGAAAGGCACTGTGGATTGGGAAACTAAGGAAGAAGTAAACTAAATGTCTTATTGATACATTGCTATATTGATAAAGTTAACGTTAATTCTTTATGCCAATGTTTTTCTACTGGCAATTAGAGTTAGAAGTTATTTTGAGTCATCAAAATATAAAATTCAAGTTTAAAATATGTTGTTGTTGTTGTGTGCCATGGAGTTGGTTCCGACTCATAGCGACCCTGTACGGGGTTTCTGAGGCTGTAAATATTTATGGGAGCAGAAAGCCTCATCTTTCTCCTGTGGAACAGCTGGTAGTTTCGAACTGCTGACCTCAAGGTTCGCAGCCCGATTCGTAACCACTATGCTATCTTCATGCAAATAAACTCTTCTGTTAAACAGTGGTGTTCTGAAAATATTAGAATGACTTTCATTTTACTATGTGATATAAACATTTTTCAAAATGCCCATTCCCCCAGCATGGTAGTTTGAATTTGTTGAATCATCCTCATACATAATATTTATAAATGTTTCATGTTCCATTTTGTTTTCTCTTTTAATATTACTAAATTCTGATTAAACAATTGATCACTGTGTTGGTAAAGAGGATTTGAATGATTAAAGTGTATCTTACACATAGAAAAATGAATATATTTTTATATATTTTAATGAAAAGAAAATCATTAATTTAATTCATTTGTTTAAGTAGTTTACATTTAAACTCAAAAGAATACGAATCAATTGAAACACAGCATGAGGTAAACCATACTTTCAAAACTCACCTGTTACAACTCCAGATTTTCAAATAAATCAGATACAAATTGTTATTATTTTGCTTCAGTCTCATCATTAGCTGTTTGTGAAATATACAGAATTTGTCATTGTATTAAAATAAGAGTGTAGTTATTTATCTCTTTTTTTTCTTTACTCTAAAACACACATACACACTTTACATTTTAGTAGACTTTTCTACTCTCAATTGATCAAAATCCAACCAAAATAAAGTAAAAAAGAAAAGTAATACTCTGAGAAATTGCTTTAAAGTCTCAACAAAGGATTACTGTATGCCACTATGCACATTCAATTTCAGTTTCTTTCCATTCAAAGTTTTGTACTCTTCCATGTTCAAAGCTTTCATTGCCATCCTATCTTTCTATGGTATAAGTGTGAAGGCCCACCATGCAGCTGAAAAGAGGATAGAATCAAACTCTTCTTGAAAGCACAGACCACATGTCTCTCACCTTCTCAGTATGATTATTAATAACCACTATGCAAATGACAGTGTCATATTTTCTCATCCTTCCAAGCCAAGTCTCCTAAATAATGTTAATCTTCAGCCACTCAGGATACAAACCACTTTTTTATTTTCTTTTATACATATATGTCAAATATAAATTTCAGTGTGATCTGTTGGCCACTATCACACTCCACTTGCTACAACTACTGCTGAGCCTGTACACGAGGATGCCTCCTACACATCATATTGGAAATAAATTTTATGAATTTTCATGATAGGTACTTCAGTTAGTTCTTTGGGTAAAAGGTGTCATGTCTAAATCGATTTCAGCTCCAAATCAATATTGCTACTCCAAATAATCCCACACCAGAATAGATGACATTTTTAATCTATTAGAATAGGCATCAGTCTCAAAATACATTTTATCTAATTTTATGTATGGACTTTATTCCTAATTCCTTTTGTTCTTGCTCTTCATCTCAGACCTGAGCTACTGACTTTTTAGATTATGTGCTGAAATATCAGTTTAGTTTTGGAGTCTTAAATAAGAACAATACCTCTGTTTAATTCCATCTGAATAATTTGGAATACACTCAATAACCAATTGAGCAAGATAAATTTCAATCTGGCACTGCAGAGAGCTCTACCCTGTATCAGAAAGTGTTATTTTTGGAACATTGTTTTATGCCCTTTAACATTTTACTGTCTCCTGACAGAAATTAATAGTGAAGGCCTTATAGAGCAATGTATCAGCAACCTTTTGAATTCACACTTTCACAAACTATATAGCCTCAGTTCAAGGAATACATTGCCTATGTTTTTGCATGAGCATGTCAGTGGAAGGCAGATTCTGACCAGAATGAGCTGGTGGGAGTAACTGATCTGGGTGACTTGGACTTTGGTTAGATTTCTTGAAGCCTAGTCTTGAAAGAAGCTAAAGGGACCTTCAGCAGGGCTCTGAGTGATCCCACAAGATATATAAACACAGATGTAGCAGGCTACAGCGAGCGTCCCAGCAAACAGCCTGGGCCAAAATCGAGCAATTAGCACATTGTGAAACAAAGCTCCCAAGCAGGCTTCAGAAAATAAACCACTGATATGTGTGCACATGTTTACTGAAGAAAGCTTTGAAGTGTGTTTATAATTTTATAAAAGACTATGACAATGGGAAGGATAATGTGTGCTCTATTTATATCTTTATACATAGTTTTAACTCCATATAGGTCTGTTTGTGTACCTTTTCAATAAAGGTGAATGCCTATTTGAATATAATGCTCCTTTAGCTTTTCTGTAGGATAAGCACTGGACTGCTAACTGCAAGGTCAGCAGTTCAAACCCACCGACCGCTCATAGGAAACCCTATACTACAGGGTTGCTATAATTTGAAACTGACTTCATGGCACTTAACAATAAGAAACATTTTTCAAAAGAAAATTAATTCATGATAGGATAAAATTATTTTTTCCATCTCACCGCCTAGCATAATATTATAAAAATTAGAAGGTTTTATGTGTGTCCATAGTAGAAGCAAATTAATCTTAAATAAATAAAAATGCCTGACTGCTAAAATCAGTAAGACTAAAGTATATACATAAAAAGAGAGAGAAAGAGAGACAGAGACAGAGAAAGAGAGCGAGAGAGAGTCCTGGTAAGTGGTGCTGTGGGCTAACGTGTTAGACTGCAAAGTTGTTTGAACTGCAAGGTCGGCAGTTCAAGCTCACCAGCTCACCAGCTGCTACTTGGAAACCCTATACAGGGTTGTTATGGGTAGAAATCGACTCGACGGCACTTAACAACAA
>NW_006408524.1:34570482-34571681 GCF_000296735.1 Chrysochloris asiatica | reverse complement strand
TAACTCAAAGGCATCAATTCTTTTATGGTTTTCCTTATTCACTGTCCAGATTTTGCATGCATATGAGGTAATTGAAAATACCATGGCTTGTGTAAGGCACACCTTTGTCCTCAAGCTGACATCTTTGCTCTTCAAAACTTTAAAAAGGTCTTGTGCAGCAGATTTGCCTAGTGCAATATGTCATTTGATTTCTTGACTGCTGCTTCCATGACTGTTGATAGTTGACCCAAGAAGAATGAAGTTCTTGACAACTTCTATCTTTTCTCCGTTGATAACAATGTTGTTTATTGGTCCAGTGGTGAGGATTTTTGTTTTCTTTACATTGATATGTGAACCATACTGAAGGCTGTGCTGTTTGATTTTTGTCAATAAATGTTTTAAGTCCTCTTCACTTTCAGCAAGCAAGCTTGTATCATCTGCATATGGGCGCAGGCTGTCATTGAGTCTTCCTCCAATCCTGATGTCACATTTTTCCTCATACAACACAGCTACTTGGAGTATTTGCTCAGCATACAGGTTGAATAACTATGGTGAAAGAATATAACCTTGTCACACACCTTTCTTAATTTTAAACCATTCAGTGTTTCCATGTTCTGTTAAACAACTGCCTCTTGGTCCAGGTACAGAGTCCTCATGAGCACAATTAAGTGTTTCAGAATACTCATAATCTGCAATGTTGTCCATAGCTTGTCATGACCCACACAATCGAAAGCCTTTGCGTAGTCAATAAAGCACAGGTAAACATCTTTCTGATATGCTCTGCTTTCATCCATGATCCACTGGACATCAGCAATGATATCCCTTATTACACGGCCTCTTCTGAATCTGACTTGAACCTCTGGAAGTTCTCTGTCAATGTATGCTTTCAGCTGTTTCCGTATTACCTTTAGTAAAATTTTACTTGCATTGGATATCACAGAGATTGTTCAAAGATTTCCGCATTCCACTGGGTCATCTCTCTTTGGAATGGGCACAAATATGGCTTTCTTCCAATCAGTCGGCCATATATTTGTTTTCCAAATTTCTTGGCAGAGATGAGTGAGTGCCTCCTGTGCTGCATCACTTTCTTGAAAGATTTCGATTTTTATTCCATCAATTCCCGGTGCCTTGTTCTTTGCCAATTCCTTCAATGCACCTTGGACTTCCTCCTTCTGTATCATTGGCTCTTGATCTCTTGAAACAGTTGAACATCAGCCATT
>NW_006408524.1:34558683-34570382 GCF_000296735.1 Chrysochloris asiatica | reverse complement strand
TATATATAATACTTTTATTAATTTAAAAGATCTATCCTCCTTAGACTTTTATTTAGAAAAGGCAAACAAAATTAATGTGCGTATATGTGAAAGTGCATATACGTATATGTAGACTCCTGGTGTGGTGCTGTAGGATCAGCAAGGGACTTCAAACCACAAGATCAGTTCAAACTCACCAACTGTTCCTCGGAAACTCTATATAGGGTCGCTATGAGTCAGAACCAGCTTCTTGGTACTTAACAACAACAACAACAACATATGTATGTATGTATGTATGTATGTATGTATGTATGTATGTATGTATGTGTTCACATACACCTACAGACCTTGTGTGTGTGGTAGGGGAAGAGGGACTTTTTGTAGCAGTACTTTTCAGTGATAGATAAATGAGATCGCTTAAAAAAACTTTGAAACAATAACAGTAAGACTTGCAAAACTTGTTTTAAAACCCTTTATTTATCACTGTAGGATTAGCACTCGACCTCAAGGTCAGTTTGAACTGAAGGTTAGAGTTCAAATCCACCAGCTGCTCCACAGAAACCCTGTATTGGGTCACTATGTGTCATAACAGACTTGACACCATTTAACAGCAACTACCACAGTACAGTGTATGTTAAAATCAACCTTTGTTGTGTGTTGGTATGGTTATGAATACATGTGCTTTCTAAAATCTAGTGTTGTTAAAAAATACATAAAGAAAGGAAGGAAGGAAGGAAGGAAGGAAGGAAGGAAGGAAAGGAATGAGTGATGTCCTAGTGGAAACTCCTAAAGAGCATTTTTTTTTTTTTAGTTGTCGACTTTATTTCCAGCTATTTATCATGTGCCACTTCCTTTCTTTGAATGTGACTTCTGATTCTGTTTTGTCTGAGGAAAAACAGTAAGCTGACTCGAAGAGGCTGAAGTTCACACACACACACACATATACACAAATTTGATGTCTTGAAAAAGAAAATATTCTTTCTAATTCTGTCATGCGATTTCCAGGATCAGAAATTATGGAGGCCTGCACTTCCTGGCACTAGCTGACATAACTGGCATTATTTGATCTTTCTAACCACAGCATCCCAAAGCTAAAAAGAATCAGTCAAGTAGAATTCACATTTATTTATTTTTTTTCCTTCAATGAAATGCATTGTATAGTAGCATATGTTTAAGGGAAAGTGTGAGTTTTATTGCAGGTCAGCCAGGCTTCAGCTCTAATCTGTGATTCGCTAAGAAAATAGACCACAGAAAGACCAGTGCAAGACGGCTGGGTTGGAGGTTGCAAGGTTACAGTGTGTAAACCATATTCCAGCCTGATATGTGTATAACAATAGGGTAATAAAAATGAAAACACTCCATGTGGATAGGAGACAGTCTTCATTTTAGGGTCCTTAATGCTTTATTTAGAAGTCGTTGGTCAGTTTCCTGCATGACCAGAAGGATTTTGATTATGGTGCTTTGTGAAGTGTATAAACCATTTGTGAACTCAAGGGGAATGTTAAAAATATTTCTCCTGCCAAAAAGTTAATCAGTCAACCACAGATCCTTACTCAACACGAATTATTGAACACCTGCCATATAAGAGGTGCTGTAACGAGCCAGGTGGTGAACTGAAATGACAACACTGCCCTCAAGGTGCTTAGAATCAGAAGTAAAGAACATGGCGACTAACATTTCCCAGGTCCTTCCCAGCTGACAATGATAAACACATACATTCACAAAGGATGGCCAAAGCATGATAATTTTCCATGCAACAACAGAAAACAGTTATAGGTATCTGTACATGACTACATATGGAAACGTGCTGAAGGGATTGTTTGTATTTGTTCTGAAGGAGTGCAAGAAAACAAGAAAGACTTTATTATTATTATTATTTAGGGGACTGAATTCTTAGTGATTTGAATGCTTAGAAAGTAGTTAAAATTGTAATAATCAAGGATTTATGTAGTTAATAGCCAGCTTCTCAATTCAAAACATGAACTTGATATTAAAACTAGCTCTGGATAGTTAGGTTTGAGCAGGAGAATGATGTAACTAGGTGTTGAATAAACACGAGGCAAGCTAGTATTGCAGACTGATGGTATAAGGTGTGGTGCTGTCTGAACTGCAAGGTCAGGGGTTCAAACTCACCAGATGCTCTTCAGAAACCCTATACAGGATGGCTATGGGTTGGAACCAACTTGATGGCACTTAACAACAGCAATAATAAACATGAGTTGGAAGAAAGCACTGGCAATTTGCTTCTGAAAGGCCATAACTTTGAAAACCCCAGTTCTATTCTGTCCTGGTTGGTGTTATGGGCTGCAAAGTTGGTTTGAACCACAAGATGGGCAGTTCAAGCTCACCAGCTGCTCCTCGGATACCCTACACAGGGTCTCTATGAGTTGGAACTTTCTCGAGGGTACTCAACAGCAGCAACAACATTCTGTACACATGGGCTTGCCATAAATTGAAATCAACTAATTGGAATGCTTTGGCTTTGGGTTCATCACGTAGTATTATTTCAATATTATGCTGCATTTCAGTTGCTACTTGCAAATAGTTCTTGTAATGGAGGAATCAGGATCAGGCAGAAATTTCATGACTCACAATTTTTTATGGGTTCTTTTTTTTCCTGATTGCCCTCCTCAAAATACTACAGCTATTTTTTTTCCTCTTTGCTGTTCACTGATAGGCAGATTCTTGCTTATACATCAGCCCTTACTTCCTCTAGTTCTTAAAATAAGTCAGGTCCTGGGACTCTATAGCCACTAGTCTATGCATTCTGCTCCTGTTGTTCCTGCTGACCACATAGCCCAGGGTGTCTTTTCTCTCCTTGGAGAAGTACATCTTTCAAGCCTTCTCAGAAATATGCAGCTGTGGGAATACTGCTTACACATGTTCTATTCTTCTTTGAATTTTACTGCAATTGGCAAATTTTGTACTTTGGGGGGGGAGATTCTCAATTTTTAATGTCTCTTAGTTTCATTAAAGACAGTGTTTGTGTTTTTTGTGTCATAATCATCTGGGATTCTTACTTGTGATGAATAAGCAGTATTTTCCTTTTCTCCTCCATTTTCAAGCCAGAAGTCTTTATTTGAGTAATTAATAGAATCTGACTGTATTAGTATAATTTTCAATCAATACCTTTGAAGGTATTAAAAATAAATCAATGTAAAAATATTTGATGTGCCTTTATGATCTTTACCTTAGAATGTGCTTCTCACCTGCTGGTTGCAGTAAAATTGTACCTGTACTTCACAATGACTCATGCAACTCAATTAGCTCAATAGTCTATTAAACATATGTCACAACATTGATTATTTACTTATTGAGGCTTATTAATGTATATTTAACTTTAAATATACCTTGTTCAAAATTCTAGATTTTACCAGTAAGAGGATTACAATCCTAACTTGCATTGCATAGTGACAGAAAAACAGTAATATTCTTAAGTTATCTTCTACAAATTATCAGTGTCAATAATTATCTTCCTTGAGTCCTGGGGTGGCACTGTGGGTTAATGCACTAGACTGCAAAGTCGATTTGAACTACAAGGTCAGTAGTTCAAGCTCTCCAGCTGCTCCTCGGAAACTCTATACAGGGTCACTATGAGTCAGAACCAACTTGATGGCACTTACCAGCAACAATTATCTTCCTAATTTTGTTGTTTGAAAGAATTAGATGCTTATTTATACAATGGATATTTAAGAAGAATTTATTTCCCAGATCATTTCCTCCTATTTTCAAAATATAATAACAATTCATTTGAATTTAAAATAATAAAATTAAATGAAGTTAAGCATACTGACTTTAACATTGTATTGAAAATAGCCAAAACCCACTATTAACTTTCTGACCCGACTTCTTATTTCTCTCTCTCTCATTTATCCTGCTTCAGCCACCTTGGCTTCCAGGTTGTTTCCTAAGCATGCCAAATAGACTAAAACCATTTATGTTTCTTGTTTCCTAAAGCTAAACTCCACCACTCATCTCTCAGTTTGTCCTACTGTACTGCTTTGTGTGTTACTGTGATGTCAGAAGCTATGCAAACAATATTTTAATTCCCAGCAGGGTCACTCATCATAGACAGATTTTGGTCAAACTTTCAGACTAAGACAGACTAGAAAGTAGAGGCAGACCACATCTGAATGGTTTGTCACTGAAAATCTTATAAAGAGCAATGGGATATTCATAGATGTAGTGCCTGAAGGTGAGCACTTCAGGTAGGAAGGCATTAAAAATATGACGGGAGAAGAGCTGCCTCTTCAAAGCAAAGTAGATGTTGATATGAATGGCTTAAAGCTTTCAGAACCCTCAGCTTCAAAAATACATTGATAATCAGAATGTCAAATTATAAAGTATGAATCTAAGAAAACTAAGTTGTCAAAAATGAAATGTAATATATAAAGTTGAATATCCCAGGCATTAGTGAACTGAAGTGGACAAGTATTGGCTAATTTGAATCAGACAATAATACAGTTTACTATGTATGAAACGACAAATTGAAGAAGAATGATGTCACACTCATCTTCAAAAAGAGCATTTCAAGATCAATTTTTGAAGTATAATGCTGTTTGTTATAGCATAATATACATATGCCTACAAGGAAGACAAGTTAATACCACTATTATTCAAATTTACCCACCAACCACTAAAGTCACTGATAATGAAATTGAAGAATGATACCAACTTCTGAAATTGGTAGTCTGAAATTGATCAAACTTGCAATCAAGATGTATTCCAATTACGGGTAATTGGAAGGCAAAGGTTGGAAACAAAGAGAAAAGATTAGTAGTTGGAAAATATGATCTTGGTGATAGAAATGATGCTGGAGATTGAATGATAGAAAGCTGAAAAACCAATGATTTCTTCATTGCAAATACCTTTTTTCAACAACATAAATGGTGGCTGTGCATATGGACCTCACCAGATTTATACACAGGAATCAAATAGACTACATCTGTGGAAAGAGACAATGGATAAACTTAATATCATTAGTCAAAACAAAGCCATCAGCCAACAGTGAAACAAACCATCAATTGTTCATATGCAAGTTCAGGGTGAAGATGAAGAAAATTAAAACAAGTGTTCTGCAGGTAGATATATGGACAGAGACACAGGCTGAATGGATATGGGAAGAAAAGTGGGCGAATACTCACAAATACTCATGACTTTCAAAGAGGATATTTATACATGGAGATTTACCTTTCTTACAAGCACAACTATGAATGTGGTGGAGCACACACGTGATAAAAAAAAAGCTTCTTAGATATTATCAATCATCTTAAGGCAATGAGTTGCTTGGCATGGGAGCTCAGGACCATAGTCTCAGGGGACACCATGGTCAATTGCCATATTATGCTCCACAAAAAGAATGTTCTACATCCTACTTTGGTTGAGTAGAATCTGGGATCTTAAAAATCATGAGCTACCATCTAAAGTAGATCTGTTGGTCTCTTCATGTGTGGAAGAAAGGAATGAGATGAGAATGGAAGATGCTTGGAACTAACTAGTCTAATGGACTAATGGAGCATGTGAACATCAATCTCTATGACTCTGAGACAAGAAGAACTAGATGGTGCCTGACTACTACTACCAACTGCTCTGAAAGGGGTCACTTTAGGAGGTCCCAGATAGAGTGGAAGAATGTAGACTAAAACTCAAAATTATTTTTAAACAAGATTGGGCTTACTGGTCAGAAAGAGACTGGAGGAACCTGAGACTATAGCCCTCAACCACCCTTCAAGTCTGGAAAGGAATTTACCCTCATGGCTCAATTTTCAGCCAAGCACTAGGTAGGTATATAGAGGAGATCGCAAAACTAGTAGGACTCCAGGTTTGGCACTATTGGATCAGCATTGGAATGTGAACCATAAAGTCTGCAGTTCAAACCCAACAGCTGCTCCTCAGAAACCCTATATAGGGTCACTAAGAGTCAGAACAGACTCAAAGGCACTTAACAACAACAAAAACAAACAACATTAGTGAGGCATGCTCACTATGGAATGGTTAGTCATTTAAAATAAAAAATAAAACATTTACTTAGGAACAAAATTGAGAAGGGATGGGAAGGGGATTGGAATGGAATGGGAATCGCAAAGAGGAAGTGGGATAACTGCTGTTGCATGGAGGGGATTGGAATCATTGAGATGAAATAAGGTGTATGATTTGTTGAATATAAAGCTGATGGTCTTATCTGTAAACCTTCACTCAATTCACAATAAAAAGTTAAAATAATAATAATAATTATTTTTTAAAGGAAATGACAAGAGTGGTTGTTCCAGAACACTTAATTGTGCTTATTAGAAACCTGTACATGAACAAAGAGGCAGTTGTTGGTATAGAACAAAGGGATATTGAATGGTTTCAATTCAGAGAAGATGTGTGGCATGGCTGTATCTTTTCACCATACTTATCCAATCTACATGTTGAGCAAATAGTCTGAGATACTGGATTATATGAAAAGAAGAACATACCATCAGGATTGGAAGAGGACTCATTAACAGATGAGTCATATACAGATGATACAACCTCCCTCCCTCGCTTGCTGGAGTGAAAATGACTTAAAATACTTACTGATAAGGATCAAATATTATATAGCTTTCATTAGGGACTGCACCTTAATGAAAAGAAAACAAAAATCCTCACAACTGGATTAATAGATATCATCATAATAAACAAAGAAAAGATTGAAATTGTTAAATATTTCATTTTGTTTAGATCCATAATCAGCACTGAAGAAATAAAAAATGTACTGCGTTAAGAAAATCTGCTGCAAAAGACCTCCTTAAGGTATTAAAGAGCAAAGATGTCAGTTTAAGAACCAACGTGTAGCTGACCAAAGCTCATATGCTTGTGAACGTTGTGTAAGGAATAGGAAAGACCATAGAAGAATGGATGCATTTGAATAATGGTGTTGGAGAAGAGTATTAAAAGTACTGTGGACTGCCAGAAGAACCAACAAATCTGTGTTGGAAGAAGTACAGCCAGAATGATGCTCCTTAGAAGTGAGGATGATGAGACTTCATCTTGTGTTCTTTGGACATGTCATCATGATCTCCAGATAGTGATGTCTCCTGATAACATTGTCAAAATATATGAGAAGAAGTTTGGCCATCCTGTACTTCTTCCAAAACAGATTGTTTGTTCTTTTGGCAGTCCATGGTATAGTCAATATTCTTTACACACACCGTAATTAAAAGGCATCAGTTCTTCTCTGGTCTTTCTTATTCATTGTCTGGTTTTCACATGCCTATGAGGTGATTGAAAAAAATCATGATTGGTGTCAGGAGCAACTTAATCTTTTTAAGTGAAAGAGAATAACAAGTCTCTATTCCAAGATTTTGTTGCTTGGGTGAAGCTATTAGGGAAATGGATCTCAAGATCTAAAACCTGAGAAAATACAAATACACAGATTGACACCAACACAGCAAGAGCAGGGTCAAAGACTGACTTCTGGAGACATGATTTGACTCCTGACTCCAGCAATGTCAAAAACTTTTCAAATAGGTTAGCATCATGTTGTATTGTTTGTTGTCAGTCTGGTGCCTGCTGCAATCTAGGTATTCTGTCATGACAAACCCATAAATTTTTCTGGGTCAGTGGGGAAATAAATAATCTAAGAAAGGATCATGGAATATCATGCTTATGTTCTTGCCCTGCTGCCCATTTCTAAGTATGGTGGTGGTGGTTATGTGCCGTGGAGTCAGTCCCGACTCATAGCGACCCTGTACAGGGTTTCTGAGGCTGTAAATCTTTACAGGAGCAGAAAGTCTCATTTTTCTCCCACGGAACAGCTGGTAATTTCAAACTGCTGACCCTGAGGTTAACAGCCCAATTCATAATCACTATGCTACCAGAGCTCCTTATTTCTAAAGAATAATCACTGTAAAAGCTAGACTGCCTAGGTAGCTGCCAGTGACATCAAACTATCCAAAGCACTAAAATATCACTGTAGTCCTAAAACACATTAGGGAAAACATTGCACGGTATTAAAAGGAATAATGTAAGAAGCATAATTATATTGTACGTCAGTCACTGATAATTACAATCAAGACTTTCCCTTGGGTAGAGGCATGAAGCCTCTTCAATGTAATGTGACTGACATACAAATGCTATATAACAAAATGCCCCAAACTTAGTGGCTGACAAAAATAAGCATTTATTCTCACTCATGTGTTTTCTGGTTAAGATTCATCCAGTATGGAAGAGGCTTCACACGACTTCAACTAAGCTGAAAGTTGGATTCAGGTCTGTTTGGCTAGCTTAACCACTGTGCCACCAGGACTACTTAATATCAGGTCCAGTGTGTGTATGTATGTGTTTTCCATGTGTTTATTTGTTGGACTTTCCATGACAAAGTAAGAGAAACTGTGAGGGTGTCTACTTTTCTGCCTTTTTTCCTGATTTCTTAACCTTTTTTCTAAATAAATAGTGAGTCAGTCAAACCTTATAAAGAATATAGGTTTGAAAGGATTTCAAATGATTAGCTGATCCTCTGTGCCCATAGAGCTCAGTCTGGCTCTGTTTCTAAGGTTTGTGTATGTGCCTCTTAGTAACATGAGAGATGACAAGCTCCCTTTCTGTGAGGAAAGAAACACTTTCTATGGGAATCAGAAGTCTTCTTTCACATGACCTCATTGTGGAGATCAGCATTTAGACAGTGGGTAGGAATTTCTGAGGCTACTTAATAGTATGGTTATGCATGGAGGCTCTCCTTTTGGGTGTGGTATATAAAAGTTGTGGTGACATTTTTGCTGATTTTATACGGTTAACCAACATATGAGTCAATAAGTGGATTTTTTTTATAATTCACTTATTCATTTGCATAATAGTAAGAGTATCCAAAGGGCAGGTTGAAAAGCCACATCCTGTCTTTAAAAAAATAAACTATCAGAGGGAGCATGTTGTCAGCTGAAAGATCATCTTTGAAGTATATTCAAGGAAAGATTGTTTGGTAACTGAATGTATAAATTGTCAAAGGAGCACTAACAGGCAAAAGAGATTTGGGTGCTGGTTCAAAGAAAAAGAATCCTTTTTTTTTTTTTTAATGAATTGAGTGATAGTTTACATGGGAGAGCATTGGTTTTACACTCATTGTTTCATTGCAATGATTACAATCTTCTCCATGCATCATCATTCAAGATTATTTGCTTCTATTCCCTCTGGATTTTTGCTTTTGTTTTTTTGCAGGGGATGTAAACAAAAGCACTCAGGAATATAGAATCCTTTAAATAACCATTCTGCAAGCCTGCTTCCTTGCCTCCAGCATACAGCCTCTCTCTTTCCATGAGTCTAGAGTTCCTCAGCTGCTCCCTCTCTCCATGTCCTTATCTCTGCCTTCATCTCTGTCATCTCTGCTTCTCTGCATAGGGTCCCACATCCTGTTTGTGCTCTTCTCCATTGATGGTCCTAGGGTCCTCTGTTTCTGGACAGTAATATTAACTACTACCCCATTTTTGTTATAAACTTCTACTTTTACAATTGTGACAGTTGCAATTAGTCATGATAACAATTACTCACTGCTGAATCATAAGAACCTAACCCCATCTCCTTTCACCAGACACATCTAGACAAGATGAAAACGATTCAGTAGGGATTCTACCTTCCCCCACAGAAAAATAATCAGTTTTATGAAGATTTAAGTAAAGACTATATGTGGCACTGTGAGTTAATGTGCCAGACTGCAAAGCCATTTGAACTATAAGGTCGGTGATTCAAGCTCACCAGTCGCTTCTTGGAAATCCTATACAGGGTCACTATAGGTCGGAACCGACTCAATGGCACTTAACAACAAAAACAACTTATGGTGGTAGTGGTTGTTGTGGGCCATCAAGTTGGTTTCAACTCGTAGCGACTCTTTATAAGGTTCTGAGGCTATAAATCTTTATAGGAGCAGGAAGTCTCATCCTTCTCCTGCATAGTGATCGGTAGATTCTATGTGGTTAGCAGCTTCGCTCACAGTCCACTATGCTATCAGGACTTCCATGTTATTGTTGTTGTTAAGTGCCATCTAGTCGGTTCCGACCCATAGTGACCCTGTATAGGGTTTCCAAGGAGTAGCTGATGAGTTTGAACCACTGATTTTGCAGTTCAAACGACTTTACAGTCTGGCACATTAACCCACAGCACCACACCAGCACTCCAGGGCTCCTATAGACTATATAATTTTTAAATAATTGCTTTTAATGAGGAAGGTAATGGATGTGATCCTCTGGAAAGATTCATAAACACAAAAGAAATCCCTATGTCCAAGAAAATTACAGTTCTCTGTGACTAAAGTCAAAAGTTGCAGGTGTTTAGATGAGGCTGGGAAGATGAGCTGTAGCTAGTGGACTCCTGGTGTGGCACTATAAGGTAAACACTAGACTTCAACCTAGTAGGTCAGCAATTCAAACACACCATCTGCACCTCAGAAACCCTATGTAGGGTTAATATGGGTTGCAACTGACTCAACAGCATTTAACAACAGCAAAGCTATACTATTAAAGGTCTTGCTTGTGAAACTAAGGAATACATGGACTGCTTATATAATGGAGAGATGAAAGAACTTGCTAATAAACTGGCAAGGGAGAGAATTAGTGATTTGGAGGTTTCTAACTTAAAAACATACGTGAGAAAACAAACATTTGGAGAGATATGGTAAATATAAAATACATTAATTCTTACTACAGCACATAAAACTAGTTTGAAAAGAAATTTCCTGGTAAAAAGTAGGGTGATGTTTTCTAAATTCTAACCTCCTCTATGAGATAGTCTACTGTATTCAGACAAGTCATATTGTTTTTTATTTAACTGGAAAAATGGTCCAAGATTATTTAAATAACTTTCAGAATCGAATAAAAATTTCTAGTCAAAGTTTTACTTTTTCTTATCTAGAATGCTTTTAATGATACACATTGTCTAATTACTAGGGAAAAGTCCATGTTTTACTCATCAATTAGAATGATTTTAATTTTAGTCATTTGTCTCTTATTGATCAAGCTTATAAATGACCTCTACCACTCGACTGTAAGTTTGTTATTCTGTGCTGACTTGCGTGTTGCTGTGATGCTGGCAACTATGCCACCAGTATTTTAAATACCAGCAGGATTACCCAGGATGGAAAGGTTTCACGGGAGCTTGTAGAATTAGAGGACTAGGAAGAAGGAGAGGCAGATGGCTGCTGAATGGTTGTACACTGAAAGCCTTGTAAAAAGCAGAACATTGTCTGACATAGTGCCAGAAGATGAGACACTCAGGCTGAAAGGCACTCAAAATATGACTGAGGAAGAGTTGCCTCCTTAAACTAAAGTTAACCTTAAGAACACGGTTGGAACAAAGCCTTTGGGACCATCATTTACTGATACTGCACAATTCAAAATGAAACAGAAAAACAAACAAACAAACAAAAACCTAGAAGTATCCTTTAATAATTAGTACATGGAATGTATAAAGTGTGAATTGTGGAAAATTGGAAGCCATAAAATATGAAATGGAACAAGTAAAGATCAATATCCTAGGCATTAGTGAACTGAAATGGACTTGTATTTGTCAATCTGAATCAGATAATCATATGGTTTGCAAAGCCAACAACAGCAGATAGAAGAGGAATGGTGTCACATTCATCGACAAAAAAACATTTTAAGATCTATCTTGAAGCACAATACTGTCTGCAATAATATCCATAAAGCTATAAGGAAGGACAGCTTTTTTCAAATGTATTATTCAAATGTATGCACCAACCACTAAAGTCA
>NW_006408524.1:34532486-34553989 GCF_000296735.1 Chrysochloris asiatica | reverse complement strand
TTATGGTGTTGGTGAAGAATATCAAATGTACCATGGATTATCAGAACAAACAAATATATTTTGAAGAAACTTGTTGTTAATGTTGGTGTTGAATGCTGTCCAGTTGGTTCCAACTCATAGTGACCCTGTATAGGGTTTCCGAGGATCAGCTGGTGATCTTGAACCACCAACCTTGCAGTTCAAACTGATCTTGCAGTACAGCGCATTAACCCACAGCACCACACCAGAATTCCAAAACTTAGTCTCTAATATTTTGGACTCATTGTCAGAAGATCCAGTCCCTGGAAAAGGACATCATGCTTGGTTAGTTGAAGGGTCAGTGATAAAGAGGAAGACCCCCCCATGAGATGGATTGACACAGTGGCAGCCACACTGGGTCAAATAAAACAATAATTGTGAGGATGGTACTGGGTCAAGCAGTGTTTCATTCTGTTGTGCATAGGGTGTGTTGGAAGTGACTAGAAGGCATCTGACAACAACATAATAATCACAATGAACATCTTGAATATTCCCAACTTGTATCAATGGTGATTATGAATAAATGATTAATAATAGTAATAAATGCTTAAGATGGTTTCCCATTCAAATGAACTCACTCTTGCTAAAGAATTCTGATATTACTTTAATTTACTTGACAAATGTCTCATTGACACAAACATACAAAGTCTGTATGTAGCATTTTTCTTTGCTGTGTTTATGGAAGCATATACTACTTTGTTTATGTACCAATACTTTGTTGGTCTGAAATTATACTGGGAAATTCTAGCATTAAGTAATATGCTCTTGCTTTGTCTTATTGCTGATCTTAGTATACATTGTGTTGTCATTGATTTTAACAGAAGCAAAATCTTTCTAGAAGATTCTCAGACTGATTACAGATGTGAGCTGGGACATAGAAACATGGCCTTTTTCGCCCTCCTCTTCCTTCTATCCATCTTCTTCTTCTCTTACTTCTGGCCCCTGGGTACTAAATACAAACATTAAAAAGGCCATCAGAGTTTACACCTCAGGTTCTTATAATTAGCAATCTGGCTGTCTCCTAATGCAGTCTTTCTTTTTGCTTTGGGAAAACATGAGCATGAAGATGGTGACCCTGGACACTTGTTTTAGATCGGGGTAAACAGAAGACAATATTACTTGCCTGGATGAATTAGACTATCCCATGGAGGAGAATAATAGCTGTCTTATAGCTTCTGTTTTTTTCTTTTAAAAAAAAGCAGTGAGGACTTAAAAGGACAAAGAACTGCAGAGAAGGGTGAAAGATGATTACCTCACGGATTAGAGCTGTTACCCTGGTGAAGTTTGCAAATACTGTTTCTAAGCGATGGGTTGAATGTCTCTAGAGCAAAATGAATTTTAACTAAAGGATTAGCTGTAAATCATTACAGGAAAATATCATTCATTATGATAGTTATGTTTGCATTAAAAATGGATATTGTTTCTATGCATTTCCATGCTACTGTATAAATAAATTCCAAAAGATCACCAGAAATACGCTTCTTCAAAAAAGTTCAAAAAATCTGAAGGTTTATTACAAGTACAGCTATTTTATTTAGAAAAAAACCCTCATTCTTTTAACGCAAAACTGCATTTTTTCAGGCCTTCTCTGTGACTTTGCAAATAGAAATATTTTAAGTGTTTCATCAAAATGTAATAAATAGCTAAGTTTTCATAGATACCTCATGTATTGTTATAATACTCTTCTGGGCTTTTTTTTTTTTTTTTATTTTAAAAAAGGAATCAAAAACATATTGTGAACTCAAGAAACATCTTATGTGTTTCAGGTTAGCATGGTAATGGCTGTGCCCTTTAACCCTGATGCAACTGTTCTATCCGAACAGATCTTTGTGAAAGGACACCAAATACTGAATAAATTGGAAAGGTTAACAAAGTTAGTGGACAAAATAAACTTGATACTGAGAATGAACTTTCACATGCAGCAAAAAAATAAACATTATTCTCTTAGGTCGATCATCAAAGGATGTCTAAGCTGTCTATATGCTTTTGAGTGCTAAGTTCATACTCTGTTTTGAGAACTGTTTATACAAAGGGTTACCAAATTCAAAGTGAGTCGAATTTTGTAAATGCATAAGAACAATAGCTATAGGATCATTTAAAACAATTAAAACTCTAACACCAATGAAGTGGCAATAATACCTTAGAGTTTGCTATTTTTCAAGTAATTTTCACGACGTTCAAGTTTAGGAGACATTCTTAACCCTGTTATGTAGACTTGAGTAAATTATTTCCCTACATAATTTTCAGAATTCAGATCCCACATCTAACCTGAATTCTTGGCTGCTAGACAGTAATGTAAAACCTGACTTCTGTTACAGACACATTTCAGAAGTTCACAGCTTAGGCTGACTCTAACTTCAATGGGAATTACATATCAGATTACTTTCTCTTGTAGAAATGGTCAAGAACAAAGTTACTGCAAAGCTTTCTGTTTGATCACCTAGAAAATGGTGTGGAAAGACTATTAAAAACACTGGAAAGCTATGTGCTTTTGACTGGTTACTGTTTGCCATCTAAAGAGTTCCATTGGCATTTTCTAACAGTAACATATCACCCTAAAAATGCAAAGAAGGTTTATCTCTACTACACACAAGTACTCCTTAAAAGACTATCTGGGGCTAAAGTTCATCAAAGCAGCCTTAATGTTTGTGTTTGATTTTTTTTTTTTTTTTTGTTATGAGAAGTACAGGTTAGGGACTTTTCTTCCCAGTGCATCAAAAAATAATACTTACATGAAAGGAAAACTAAGGAGCAGACAAAAATAGTCGTATCTGGTTTTGCATTTAAATTCATTCCTTCATGGTTAAAAATAAATAAAACTTCAGGCAGTCTTATTTTTTAACTCAAGAAAATTCCAGGTTTTATATAACTCCTCTTACTAATTTATTGTTGGGTTTAGAAAAAGCTTCTCCATTTTGCCAGTCTTCCAAAGTATTGGTTGATGTGGCTAACAGTCCTTCAGAAAATACCAGGATTAACAGGGTATTTGCACACCTGCAAAGCTCATTTAATGACTGGAATGGCAAATGCTACACAAGTAAAACAAAAATATATATATTTTAAGATATTTAGTGACCACAGCTATATAACACTATTCAGACAACCAAGAATATATGTCTATGTATTATGCATCCCAAAAAGGAGTTCTGATTGATTATTTTTCCATGTCAAAAAACTTGATTTTCTGGAAGAAAACAATCACAAAAATCTAGAACATAAATGGACAACTTTGTGGGAAATGTCTGAGCAGCAAAACAAAAGTATTAAAATAAACAGACAAACAACAACAAAAGTTCCCACTAATCTTGGGAACCTTAATTAAAGTCAACGGATAAAGAAAGAGACACTGGGATAAAGGTAAATAAAGAAGGAAAACAAGGTTGATTATTTTCTTAAGAATTTGCATTCTACTGGATTACCATGAATACCTACACTAAGCAAATGAACTGTCCTGGGAGGCGTTTTCTAGGTAATATACCCACCTTTCATACACATTTTTTTTTATTTTTAAACATACAGATGTTTGTTACGTTTTCCTCAAAAACTTTTCATTTTCATGATTTCTAAGTTATAGAAATTTATTTCTCTTTTCATAAAATCATTTTAACTGAGAGATGCTATGTTCCCATCCTGACCACATATGGATTTACAAATGAATAAATTCTAGTGGACTAACAAAGTATCCCCAAGTGGTCTGTCAGTTTGTCATACTGGAGTGGCTTATGTGTTACTGTGATGCCGGTATCATTTATGCCATGCATATTTTAAGTTCCAGCATGGTCACCCATTGTGTACAGGTTTAGGGGAGCTTTGTGACTAAGACAGAAAAGAAAGGAGAGGCAGACCACTTCTGAATGTTTTGTCACCAAGAAGCTTAAGAATAACATTAGAGTATGTCTACTATGTTGTTGTTGTTAAGTGCTGTCTACTATAGTGCCAGAAAAATAGGGAAGTGCTGTGTCCTCAAGTAGAGTTGACCTTAAAGATGTAGATGAAGCAAAGCTTCCTGGACTTTCATTTGCTGATGGGGCACAACTCAAAATAAGAAGAAATAGCTGTAAACATTCACTAATAACCAGAATGTGGAATATACAAAGTATGGAAAATTGGAAATTGTCAAAAACAAAATGGAACACATAAAGATTGATGTCCTAGGCATTAGAGAGCTGTACTGGCCATTTTGAATCAGACAATTATATGATTTACTATTCCAGGAATGACAAATTGAAAAGGAATAGTGTCGCATTTATTATAAAAAAAAAAAAGATTTCACGATTTATCCTAAAGTAAAATTCCATCTATGATAGGATAATATCCGTAATTCTACAAGGAAGATCAGTTAATACGACTATTATCCAAATGTATGCACCAATCACTAAAGCCAATGATGATGAAATTTAAAACTTCTACCAATTTACTCTGTCTGAAATTGATCATATGTGCAATCAAGATGCATTGATAATTACTGGTGACTGGAATATGGAAGTTCAAAGCAAATAAGTTGGAAAACATGATGCTGGTGATAGAAATGATGCTGAAGATCACATGATAAAAAATGTGCAAGATCAATGACTTACCCATTGCAAATCCCATCTTCAAGAATATAAATGGAGAGTACACACATGGATCTCATCAGATGGAATACATTGGGAAGAGAGACAGTGGTGAAGCTCAGTATCATCAGCAGAAACAAGGCCAGGGACAGACTCTGGACCATCAATTGCTCATATACAAATTCAGGCTGAAGCTGAAGAAAATTAAAATAAGCCCATGAGAGACAAAATACTACCTTAAATATGTTGAAGAATTTTGAGGCCTGAATTTAAGGGCCATCTCAAGAACACAGTTGATACATTTGACCCTAATGACTAAAGACCAGAGCATTGTGAGATGACAACAAGAACATCATCCATGAAGAAAAAAAAAAAATAATAAAAGGACAAGAAAAAAACAAAAGACCAAAATGGATGCCAGAAGAGACTCTGAAACTTGCTCTTGAAATCAAAGAAGGTAAAGAAACTGGAAGAAATGATGAAGCAAAGGAACTGAACATAAAATTGCCAAAAGACTGCTCCAGAAGAGAAATGAAGTATTATAATAAAATGTGCAAGACGTGAAGTTAGAAATCCAAAAGAAAAGAACATGCTCAGTATTTCTCAAGCTGAAAGAAGGAAGAAAACATCAAAGCCTTAATTTACAATGTTGAAGGATTCTATGGACAAATATTGAATGATGCAAGAAGCATTAAAAGAAGATTGAAGGACTACAAAGAGTACAGTACAAATAAGAACTGGTCAGTACTCAAGCATATCAAGAGGTATCATATAACCAAGAACTCATGTATTGAAGGAACACTTCCAAGCTGCACTTGTGAAAAACAATACTCCCAGACTGATGGAATACAAATGATTGCTGAAGTACGACAGGGAGATGCCAGAAATTCATTCTGAATTCAGAAGAGCATATGGAACTAGGGAAATCATTGCTGATGTTAGATAGATCTTAGCTGAAAGCAGAGAATACCATAAGGATGTTTACTTGTGCTTTATTAAGTAGGCAAAGGCATTCAACTGTGTGGATCATAACAAACTATGGATAACATCACAAAGAATAAGTACTCCAGAATGCTAAATTGGGCTCATGAAGAACCTAAACATAGTCCCAAAGATAGTTGTTTGAGCACAGCAAAGGGATACTGAATGATTTTAAATCAGGGAAGGTATTCATCAAGGTTGTATTCTTTTATATTACTTGCTCAATCTGTACGCTGAGCAAATAATCAGAGAAGCTGGATTATATGAAAAAGAAAATGGCATCAGGATTTGAGATGCTTAAACAATTTGTGATATGCAGCTGACACAATCTTGTTTAATGGGGATTGAAACACTTACTGATGAAGATCAAGACCACAACTGTCAGTATGGATTGCATCACATTGTAAAGAAAACAAAAACCCTCACAAATGAACCAATAAATAACATCATGATAATTAGAGAAAATACTGAAGTTGTCGTAAAGAATTTTGCTTGGAGCCATAATCAACACTTATGGAAGCCTTGGTCAAAAAACCAAACAATGTATTTCATTAGACTGATTTGCTGCAAAATACTTCTTTAAAGTGTTAAAGAGCAAAGATCTCACTTTGAGGACTAAGGTGCACCTGACCCAAGCCTTGGTATTTACAATAACTTTCTATGTATGTGAAAGTTGCACAGTGAATAAGGGAGACCATAGAAGATTTATACATTTGAATTACGGTAATGGCAAAGTATCATTGACTTCCAGAAAACCAAACAAATCTGTTTAGGAAGAAGTGCATTGTGAATCCTCCTTAAAAGTGAAGATGGAGAGACTTGTTTCTTGTTCCTTGAATATGTTGTCAGATGGGGCTAATCCCTGGAAAAAGACATCATACTTGGTAAAGTAATGGGTCGGCAAAAAAGAGGAAGATCGCCTACAAGATGGATTGGCACAGTGGTAATAGCAATGAACTCAGATATAACAATTGTAAGGAGTGTGCAGTATCAGGCAGTGCTTTGTTCTGTTGTGCATAGAGTGTTTATAAATCTGAACCCAATCACCTGCACCGAACAACAACAAAGTTTGGATAACATTTGTGAAGAATGGAAATTCCAGAATACTTGTCTTCATGAGGAAACTGCACATAGACCAAGAGCAGTTGTTTGAGCAGAGTAGGGGGTAGTGAATGACTTAAAATCAAGAAAGGTATACACCAGGCTTGTATTCTTTCACTATATTTATTCAGGCTGTATGCTGATAAAATAATCCAAGAAGCTGGATTATATGAAGAAGAGTGTAGCATCAGGATTCCAGTAAGACACATTAATAATTTATAATATGCAGAGGACACAACCTTGCTTGCTGGAAGTGAAGAGGACTTGAAGAAGCATTTACTAATGAACATCAACGACTGCAATCTTCAGTATGGATTGTACCTCACTGTAATGAAAATGGGAATCCTCACAACTGTACCATTAACTAACTTCATGTTGAATGGAGAAACGATTGAAGCTGTCGAAGATTTAATTTTATTTGGAACCACAGTCATAAATCATGGAAGCAGCAGTCAAGAAATCAAATTATGTATTGCATTAAGAAAATCTGATGCAAAAGACCTCTTTTAAGTGTCAAAGAACAAAAACGTCACTTTGAAGACTAAGGTAGGTGCACTTGATCCAAATTGTATTGTTTTCAGTCGCCTGAAAGCTGAACAATGAATAAGGAAGACCAGAGAAGAATAGATGCATTTGAATTCTAGTGTTGGTGAAGAATATTGAAAGTGTCATGGACTACCCAAAACACAAGTGATGATGGAGGTATTTCATCTATTATACTTTGACAGGTTGTTAGAAAGAACCAGTCCCTGGAGAAGGACATCATATTTGAGAATGTGGAGTGTCAAGGATAAAGAGGAAGACCCATAACAAGATGAACAGACAAAAAGACAGCAATAATAGATTCAGCCAGAACAGCAACTGTACACTGCAGGATTGGACAGTGTTTTGTTCTGTTGTATACAAGATTTCTAGGAGTCAGAGCTGATTCATTGGCACCCAAGAACATCAGCAACTGTTGTAGAGAGGCATTAGATATTAAGGACTAAAATTACAACCATAGCAATACATAACTGTTGCAATCTAGTTGATTATGACTCATAATGACCGTATACAACAGACTAGAACTTCCCCAAAGGGTTTCTAAATTTGTTGTCATTACACCAGCAGACTGCCACATCTTTCTCCCACAGAACTGCTTGTGGGTTCAAACTGCTGACCTTTTGGTTAGCAGCCAAGAGTTTAACCACTCTGCCACAGGCTCTGAGAGCAATAGATACCTTTTAGGAAATCAGCTCACTCCCACTTCTGAAGACCATAGCAGACAGATGTAATTGATTAGGGAATTTAGTCAGATATAACTTCAGAATCCTCCTCACATCTGAGTTCCAAGCAGCCACTACTAAGCTCTTGAAGTTGGCTCAGATGTTGAAATCTATTTGTCATATGTCATAGATTCATGTTCTAAGATTTAATAACAAAAATTCTGGAAATGATGACTTCAGTTCTGCTTCACTGACCTAAAAACCAGCAGAAAGTAAGGTATTTACTGAAATTGTGCAGTCTTTCCTTTTGAAATTGAGAAACTGTTTACAATGAAAAGAGTCTTTATCAACGTTTCCCTTTCTCGTTTTAATCTATTTTATCTCTAGATCACTCTAGCTCATTCTATGGTGACTGCCAGAAAATGTGTTAATCAGATTGGATTCTTTCAAAATGGAATACATTCAGATGTGAAGTTTGATTTGTGAAAATGTTGTGGTTTATATTCGTTGATGTTGTTGTGTGCTGTTCTGACTCATAGTGACAATCTATAGGGTTTCCAAGAACAACTGATGGGTTTGAACTGTTGACCAGTTCACTACTTAGCATACAGCACCACACTATACTGCTGATACCTTTTTTGAAAAAAGCAGATTAAGATTTGCACCTAGATAGATTACTTTGATGTCATCAATTTAAAATGGACAACTATCCTTGCATACCTTAAGATCACAGTCTGATAGGAATCAGTACTTGATGAGTTTATACTTTTCCAAGTGTGGAGATTTTGCTATTTAAATTTTGGCTTCATTTGAGACTCAAATTCAACTTAAAAACAGTAAAGGGTGAATAAAAGTATATAAATACTAAGCCACAGAGACTGAATAAATGGAGATTCCTGTTGTGAGTGGGTGTGAGAGCACATCTGCAAAGTATAGTTACATTGAACTCAGCCTATGTTTTCCCCAGTGTAACTCATGCACTCGTCACTTGGTATTATTTCTGACCCCCAACTATGTGAACCACTCAAACAGTTGGGATTCCTTTTGGAATGCATACAAACAATTCAAATCGTCCAATTCAGATGATGTGGTTGAGCCTAAGACTGTTAAGAAGATAGGGAGAGAAAACCTGAAGGCTGCCTGGTTGTGGCCATGGGTGTGGTTTTGTTACATTGGTGGTGCAGACCTGGGTGTTAGTTAATAATGGAATATAGTCAAGTTACAGCCAGTGGACTTATCAACCTGGTAAAGTTTCTGTCCCTCACTCTATCTCTTAATCGTTCAGTAGCAGTTGCCAACTAATCTTCCTGACAACCTAACCTAAGTTATATTAAGGTAGATAATCCAGAAAATTGATTTATCTGCTTTTTTTCTACTTAAAAAGGAGTGGAGTACTGACTGATGGTAAAACATGAATATACCTTGAGAACATTTTTCTGAATGAAAGAAGCCAGGAACAAAAGTCCAAATATTGTACAATTCTATTAATATGAAATACCTAAAATAGTCATGCTTTTGTACTTGTTAAGTATTGTGGAGTCAGTTCCAACTCATAGCGACCCTGTATAGAGTTTCCGAGGAACGGCTGGGGAGTTTGAACTGCTGACCTTGTGATTCAAATAGACCTTGCAGTCCAATGCTTATCCGGCAGCACCACACAAGTATATTCACAGAGCTATGCAGCAGCCATCATCACTATCTAATTCCAAAATATTTTCATCATCAAAGAAACCTCAACACATTAACAGTCACTCTCCATTTCCCTCCCCTCCCAGTCCCTGGTAGCCACAAATCCTTTTTGTTTTTTTGTCTCTATGGAGACCTTGTGTGGTGTTGCAGGATGAGCCCTGGACTGCAGATTATCCCTTGAGTGGCAAAGCTCTTCTGCCATATACAGGAAGGATCCAAGTAAGTTAGTTCATATCGAATTTCCTTTTAGATATGTTTACAACATTTTAAGTTTATTTAAATATCTTATTGATAGATATGGCTCTGTAGCATGAGCACAAGACTACAAGGTCAGTTTGAACGATAAGATTGGTGAATACAAGTCACCATTTGCTCCTAGGAAACTCTACAGTGCACCACTATGGGTTAGAAATGAGTCAATGGCATGTAACAACAGCACTACTGTCTTCATTAGCTCTTTTCTCAAGTATTTAAAAAGGCAGAATACAGAAGATTTAAAAATATATATATATTGTTGTTGTTGTTGTGAATATATGCACTAACATTCAACCATTTCTGCAGGTAAAATTCAGTGATATTAATTACACCCTTTGAGTAGCACAAATTATTTTCTTCTTCTTTTTCTGAGTTGTTCTCCCTCCATTAACATAAATTCACAGCTCCATAAGCCTCTTATCCAATCTTTCATTTTGATCTCATAAAGTAGTCCTTAAAAAACAAACAAACAAACAGAAAACCCCCCACAACATTCAAGGCAGACATTTTCTATTTCTTAAATCAAACTATTGTGTGTTTTTAAAAAGGCTTCAGAAAATATTTTGTCTTTAAGACATTGTTTCTCCTATTGGCTGAGAAGCATTTCTTTGTATGTACGTACTACATTTTGTTTATCCATTTATCTGTTGTAGGCATTTAGTTTGCTTCCACATTTTGTCTGTTTTGAATAGTGCTACAATGATCATTGGTGTACAATTCCCTATTTGATTTTCTACCTTTAAGTCTTTTGGGTATATACCTAGGAATGGAACTGCTGGGTCATGTGGCTATTCAACACTCATGGAAACAGTAGTAAAATAATCAAATGACATATTGCATTAGACAAATCTACTGCAAACGATCATTTCTAAGTATTAAAGAGCAAAGATATAAGTTTGAGAATTAAAGTGTGCCTGACCTAAGCCATGGTATTTTCAATCAATTCATCTGCATGTGAAAATTGGGCAATGAATAAGGAAGACCGTAGAAGAACCAATGCATTTGAATTATGGTATTGAGGAAGAATATTAAAAGTTCAATAGACTGCCAGAAGAACAAACAAATCTGTGGTGGAAGAGGCACAGCTAGAATACATGTTAGATGCCAGATGGCAAGACTTTGTTTCTCATACTTCAGACATGATATCAGGGGAGACCAGCCCCTGGAATGGACATTATGCGTGGTAAAGTGGAGGGTTATTGAAAAAGAGGAAGATCCCCAACTAGATGGACTAACAGAGTGGCAGCAGCAGTGGGCTCAAGTGTAGCAAAAATTGTGAAGATAGCACAAGACCAGGAAGTATTTTGTTCTGTTGTGCATAGGGTCACTGTGAGTCGGTACCTAACAACAACAACAGTGGTTGTTCTATGTTTAGCTATTTGAACAGCTTCACATTGTTTTCCACAATGGTTGTACTCTTTTGCATGCCCACCAACAATGGATAAAGTTTCCAATTCCCTTACATTCTCACCAACATTTGTTATTTTCTCATTTTGTTTCTGTTTTTTATCTTAGCCATCCTCATTGTTGTTGTTAAGTGCTGTTGAGTATGTTCTGACTCACAGCAATCCTGTATAGGGTTTTTGAGGAGTAGCTGGTGAGTTTGAACCACCAACTTTGCAGTTGAGGTCCAGTATTTATCCTACAGCGTCACACCATAGGACTTATCTTAGTGGGAGTGAAACATCTTATAGTGGTTTTAGTTTGTATCTCTGTGATGGCTAATGACATAGAGCATTGTTTTATATGTTTGGAGGCCATTAAAATGTCATGTTTGGTGAAACGTCTGCTATTCTATTTCTTTGCCCATTATATGATTGAGTTATTGGTGTTTTTGTTGTTAAGCTGTTAAATTTTGATTATTATATATTATGATAGTTTAAGGCAAAGGTTGACAAACTAAAGTCTGTGATTTTGCATGCCACATGTTATCTATAAAGTTTTATTGGCACCCAGACACACTTTTTGTTTACCTATTGCATAACTGCTTTCTAGGAAGAAATACCTGGTAATCTGTTTCCCAAAATCAGTCATTGAAACTCCTGTGAATCACAGTGATCTGATCCCATTGTGTATATGGGTCTCTGTTAAGAGAGTGATCTGGTGGCAGATAACAACAATGGCTGATTTGGACTGTAACAACAGAGTTGAGTTTTAACAAAGACGCCATGGATTAAAAAATCTATAATTTATACTATATAGTCCCTCACAGAAAACGTATGCTAACTCCAATCTAAAGACAACTACAGAATTATTATGAAACAATCTAAATCCACCTACTTAGTCTATGTATAAATCTAAAAATAATCATTTGCCTTGGAGTATACTCCAACTCACTGATTGTATGTTCCCGAGTAGAACTGTGCTCCATAGGGTTTTGATGTCTGTGATCTTTGGGAAGTAGATAGCAAGCTTTTCTTCTGAAATATTCCAAAATTAGGGTATAAAATTTAGTAATTTATCACTGTCACTCAGCAAGTGGAGTCCTGATGCAAAGCTGTGGGCTAAAAGCTGGACCGCAACGTCCGTTTGAATTGCAAGGTCGACAGTTCAGCTCACCAGTTACTCCTAGAAAATCCTCTACAGGGTCGTTGTGAGTTGGAACGAACTTGACAGCACTTAACAACAATAGCTCAACAAGAATCTAATACTGTTTTTTCTATAATGATACAACTGAAAAGCAAACATAAAGCCAATATTTTCTATTACCTCAACATTAAAAATTTGGTTAAATTCAACTCTCTCAATACATAATCATATCTATCCAGCATGTGGCTCCAAACAATAAGCGCTGTACTGTGAACCACAAGGTCCGCCATTCGCGCCCACCTGCCACTGCTGGAGAAAGATGAGGCTTTTTGCTCCCAAGAAGACTTAAAGCCTTGGAAACCCTGTACAGTGTCTCTGTGAGTCAGAACCAACTCGACAGCACTTAACAACAACAAATCTATACAACTAAAGTAGATGACAGAAAAAAAAAAAAAGAAAATACATTTATATATAATTTCATAATTACTAAATTCAAGTGTACCATTAATGAGTCTGGACTACTGATGTGACACTGTAGGATCAGCACTGGACTTCCAACCACAAAGTCAGCATTTCAAATCCACCAGCTGCTCCTCAGAAACCCTGGACAGGGTTGCTATGAGTCAGAACTGACTCTAAGGCACTATACAAACAAGTTGCCATTTCCTCTAGCTTCAAAAAAAGTGTTTTTTTTTTTTTTAAATTAAACTTTCTTGATTCTACTAACCTCTATTGAGCACTTATTTATAATTCTTCCCTTAATACAAATATCCTTTACAGAGCTGTCTATACTCACTTTCCATATTTGGTTTTCCGCTCTCTATTGAACCCTCCACATAAAACAAACTGCTGGTCCCATTGTTCTCTGTGAAATTGTTCTTATCCAGGTCAGCAATCACCTCTGCATTAAAAATTACAATGGCCATTCTTTGTTCTGACCTTGTCAGCAGCATGTATGCAAATAAGCACTCACCTATTTTGAAACACCTAATTTCAACCCCCCTTGATATTTAGGATCCATACTTTTCATTTCCCCACTCTCTTTCACTATTTTCCTTTCATCTCCTTGATTTCTAAATACTCTATCTTCACCCATTTAGATAAGACCTAAACATCCTATTCACACTCATTTTCTTAATAAGTCATGGCTTAAAATACCATGTTATTGTTTGTTGTTAGGTGCCATTGAGTTGGTACCAACACATAGTGACCCTATGCATAACAGAAGGAAACACTACCCGGTCCTGAGCTAACCTCACAATTGTTGCTACATTTAAGCCCATTATGCCAATCCATCTTGTTGGGGGTTTTCCTCTTTTTTGTTGACCCTCTATTAAGCTTGATGTCCTTCTCCAGGGACTGGTCCCTCCAGATAAGATGTCCAAAGTATAAGACTAGTCATCAAGGCTTCTAAGGAGCATTCTGACTGAACTTCTTCCCATACAGATTAGTTTGTTCTTCTGGCAGTTCGTGGTACTTTCAATATTGCCCTCCAACACCATAAATCAAATGCATCAATTCTTCTGTGGTCTTCCTTATTCATTGTCCAACTTTCACACACATATGAGGCTATTGAAAATACCATGGTTTCGGTCAGGTGCACCTTAGTTCTCAAATTGACATTTTTGTTCTTGAACACTTTAAAGAGGTCTTGTGGATTCAAGATTTGTAACTCTAGCCCAAACCTTTCTACTGGATTCTTGACTCTTTAATCCAGCTGCCCAAATTCCATCTCCATTTGTATGTCTTATAATTTCATGAAATAAATTGTTTCACCCCCCAAATATATGTCACTGGCCATGAAACTCAGTGATTTGGAAGTTATGTAATGATGTAATCATCCCCATGATGTGATCTGATGAGATCATCAAATCCCTTTTAAGGGGATTAAGGTAAAATGAAATACCATTACTCAGATCATATGCCTGGTATGATAAGGGGAGTTTCACTGTGGTGTGGCCTGTATCACCTTCTACCTTATAAGACATAAAAAAAAAAGAAAAAAGAAAGAAAGAAAGAAAACAGATTCAAAGTACAAATATACTCATGTTTGTACTTTGACTCTCATAGACTTGATTTCATTTCTTCAGCTTCAATTTGAACTTTCATATGAACAACTGATGGTTAGTTCTAAAGTTAGTCCCTGGCCTTATTCTTACTGATGATATTGAGCTTCTCCATTGCCTGTTTCCACAAATGTTGTCAATTTAATTCCTCTATATTTCATCCAGTGAGGTTCATGCGTATGGCCATTTATGTTTTTGAGAAAAGGTATTTGCAGTGATGTCTCATAAAATTCTATCATGTGATGTTGTTGCTGTTAAAAGCCATTCAGTCAGTTCCAAGTCTCAGTGACCTTGTACAGTGTTTCCAAGAAGTAGCTGGTGGGTTTGAACTGCCAACCTGTGGTTCATAGTCCAGTGTTGATTCTATAGAGCCACACCAGGCATCATTTGCAAGATGAGGGACCTGATTGCCACCAAGAAAAAAGACCTGGAAATGGGGTACATCCTTTGGACCTTGTGCTGAGAACCAGAGCTTAGACCATGCACTAAGAGTCTGTGATTAGACTAGGGGAAGATTGATGTCAGGAATATGGAAATCTCCAAGGAATTCAGGCACACAGATGTTGGAAGTAGGCAAGGACAATCCTCTAGAACTGACAGAGGCTTTCCCTAGACCTTGCTTGAATTCAGATTTCTAGATTCCTAAACTGTGATAGAATAAATTTGTTAAAGCCATTCACTTACAGTAGCAGTGCTATAGAAGCACTATATAACCAAAACACATGAGTATCTCAAAATTAATGTGTCCACAACTAAATACCTGACCTTCTCCCTCACCTCCAAATAATCTTCTCCCTAGGTTTTAACAGTCTCAGTGAATGGTAATTTCACCTTTAAAGTTACTGATTCTACTTTCTTTCAGGCTCCATATCCAAACCACCAAAAAATCTTGTCAACACTTTCTTGAAAATACATCTGGAGTCCAACTACACTTTCCCATTTCTATGGCCACCATTCTTGTCCAATCTACCATCATCTCTCACCTGGATTATTATATAATAGCCTCATAATGGCTCTCCCTGATTCTACTCTTGCCTCCCTTCACTCTATTTTCACCACAACACTCAGTGTAATTCCATGAGAACATAAGTCATACCGTGTCACTCCATACATCCTACAACAGTTCCCTATTTCATCCAGAGTAAAAGCCAGTGTGTTTTCAATGACCCACAAAAAACTATACATTATCTTTCTGATTTAAAATTTTTCTTTCCCTTACTTTCTTTCAACCACTTTGGCTTCTTTCTTTGAACCTACCAGAAACATTCATGTCTTGGGGTCTTTGCAGTTTCAGTTTAGTTTGTCTTGAATACTTTCTTAAAATTTTATTTGTCTTATATTTTTATCTCCTTCAGGTATTACTCAATTTCCCGTGAGGCCTTTCTTCTTTTATCTTCCTTCTTTGCTTTAATTTTCTCTGAAGCTGTTATCATCTCATATTTGGAATATGAAAACCTCTTTTCTTGATTTTTTTAATAATGAAATCCTTGTGTGGCACAATAGGATAAGCACTCAACTTCAAGGTCAGTTTGAACCACAAGGTTGACAGTTCAAACTCACCAGACACTCCTCAGAAACCCTATACAGGGTCGCTATGCATCGTAACTGACTCAACGTCAGCACATCCATTGGAATGATTACTTATCTCTAGGTTAGTTTCAGTCTGGTGGCTTGCATGTTGCTGTGATGTTGGAAGCTATGCCACTGGTATTTCAACATGGTGAAAAAATTTCATCAGAGTTTCCAGACTAAGACAGACTAGAAGGAGGGCCTGGTGATCTACTTCTCAAAAATTTTAAAAAAACAAACAGCAAAAACCTTATGAATAACAGTAAACGTTGTCTAATATAGTAAGGAACATGAGCCCCTCAGGTTGGAAAGCACTCAATATATGAATAGAGAAGAATTGCCTCCTCAAAGTAGAATTGACATTAATGACATGAATGGAGTAAAAATTTTGTGACCTTTATTTGTCGATGTGGCATTAATAATCAGGATGTAAAATGTACAAAATGTTGTTGTTGTTGCTGTTAGGTGCCATCGAGTCAGTACTGACTCATAGTGATCTTATGCATAGCAGAACGAAACACTGACCGATCCTGGGCCAACCTCACTACGGTTGCCACGCTTGAGTCTATCGATGCTGCCACCTGGCCAACCCATCTCATTGGTGGTCTTCCTCTTTTTCTCTGACACTCCATCTTACCAAACATGATATCCTTCTCCAGTGACTGTTCTCTCCTGACAATATGTCCAAAGTATGAGAGACGAAGTATGAGAGACAAAATATTAACTTGGGAAAATTGAAAAAATGAAATGGAATGCATAAAGATGCTAGGGATTTGTGAACTGAAATTGACTGGTATTAACTATTTTGAATTGGACAATCCTATTGTCTGCTATGCTGGGAATAATGAATTTAAGACATATGGCATTGCATTCATTGTCAGAAAGAACACTTCAAGTTCAATACTAAAGTAGTACACAGTGTCAGTGACTATATTCCCACAAGAAAGACCAATTAATAGTACTATTAAGCAATCACTAAAAACAACAATGAAAAACTGAAAATTTTAATCAATGTCTGCAGTCTAAAATTAATCAAACATGCAATTGAGTTGCACTGGAGACTGGAATGCAAAAGGTGGAAAGAAAGAGGAGGGACCACTAGTTGGAAAATATGTTTTTGGTGATTGTCTTAGTTATCAAGTAATGTTATAACCTAAATACCACAAGTTGATGGCTTTAACAAACAGAAATGTATTCTCTTACAGATTGGTTGGGAGGCTACAGTTCAAATCCAGAGCACCAGCTCTGGACAAGGTTCCTTGTCTCCTTTAAGCATCTGTAGACCCAATATTCCTTTGAGATCTCCAAATGTCTCATCATCAATCATTCCCTGGTTGGTAGTAGTTGCTGCTTTTCCAGCTCACTTGTCTCTCCTAATCCTAAAGATTGCATCCGGCCTCATTAACATCACAAAAGTGAGAATTTATAGCAGGACGTATGACTTTGGAACTGACCATCAGTTGTTCATATGAAAGTTCAAGTTGAACCTGAAGAAAATGAAAGCAAGTCTAAGATAGTCAAAGTACAAACATGAGTATATTTGTATTTTGAATCTTATTTGATACAAAGAACAATAATGACTGAAGACTAGGCAAGTTGTGGGATGACTTCAAGGACATCATACAAAAAAGCAAAATGCTATTTTAAAAGGCAAAATAAGTGTCAGAAAAGACTCTGAAATTGTTCCGGAATGTAGAGTCCTAAAGTACACAGAAGCAATGAAATAAAAGAACTGAATATAAGATTTAAGAGCGTGCTTGAGACAACAAAGTCAAGCATTATAACAAAACATGCAGAGTTGGAGTTAGAAAACCAAAATGGTAAAATATGCTCAACATTTCTCAAGCTGAAAAGACTGAAGACAAAATTCAAGTTGCAATGTTCAAGGATTCTATGAACTTAATATTGAACAAAGCAGGTAGCATCTGAAGAAGATGAAAGGAATACGCAGAGGCACTGGTCAATGGTCAGTCGTCTTAGAAGGTAACATGTAATAAAAAAAACTGATGATATTGTAGGAAAAATCCAAGCTGCACTGAAGGATTGGTGAAAAACAAGGCTCCAAGAATTGATGGAATACCAATTGAGATGTTTTGGCAGATGAACGCAACACTAGCAGTACCCACTTGTTATGCCAAGAAATTTGGAGGACAGCTACCTTGCCAACCAACTAGAAGAGATACACATTTGTTCCTGTTCCACAGAAAAGTCCCAACAGAATATGGAAATTATCATAAATACCATTAATATTTTTGTTTGGACTAACTCACACAAGTAAATTGTTTGAGCTAACTCACACAAATACATTTTTGATGAAGATAATTTCAAAATCATTCCAGCAGTACATTGATAACAAACTGCCATAAATTCAGTCAGATTCAGAGGAGGATATGGAATTTGCTGCATCATTCCAGATCTTAGATGGACCTTAGCTGGATTATTGGTAAAAATTGGAACTCCAGAATACTAATTTGTACTCATGTGGAATCTATACAAAGGCCAAGAGGCAGTCATTATAACAGAATTTAGGAATATTGAATGGGCACAAACCAGGAAAGATGTACATCAGAGATTAACCCTTTCACAATACTTATTCAATATTCAATATGTATGCTGAGCAAACAATTTGAGAAGTTGAATTACGTGAAGAAGAATGTGGCATAAGGACTGGAGAAAGGCTTATTAACAACCTGAAATCATAAATAACTTGATGCACTTACTGTTGTTGTTAAGTGCCATCGAGTTGGTTCTGACTCATAGCAACTCTATATAGGGCTTCCAGGGACTTGCTGGTGAGCTGAACCGATGACCTTGAGGTTCAAACCCACCTTGTAGTTCAGTGCATTATCCTGCAGAGCCACACCAAGACTCCAATGCACTTATTAATGAAGATCAAATATTTCAGCCTTCATTATGGATTACAATGAATTATTTACACTCAGGATAAAGAAAAAAAAAAAAAAAATCCTCAGAACTGGACCAATGAAAAACATCATGACAGACAGAGAAAATATCAAAGTTGCCAAGGTTTTAATTTTACTTGAATACACAATCTGTGCTAATTGATGCAACAGTCAAGAAATCAAATGATACATCACATAGTTAACATATCATTTAATAAAGTGTTAAAGAGTAAATATGTCACTTTAAGGACTCAGGTACACCTGACCTAAGCCAAGGTATTTTCAATCTCCTAATATTCATGTGAAAGTTGTACAATGACTAAGGAAGACCAGGAAAGAATTGGCACATTTGAATTATGAAATCTGTGAAGAATATTGAAACTGAATATTGAAAGTACCATGGAGTTTCAGAAGAATAAACAAATCTGTCTTGGAAGAAATAGAGCCAGAATGCTCTTTAGAAGCAAGAATGGCAAGACTTGTCTCACATACTTTGGTCATGTTATCAGAAGGGACAGTCCCTGAAAAAGAACCTCATGCTTGGTAAAGTAGAGGATCAACAAAAAAAGAGGAAGGGCCTCCAAAAGATGGATTGATACTGACTGCAAAAATAGGCTCAAGCTAACAACAACTGTGAGGCTGGCCCACAACTGGAAAGTGTTTCATTCTGTTATGCATAGGATCACTATAAATTGGAACAGACTCAACGGCAGTTGACAACATTATTGGCTTCAATGTTATTTGTTGAATGAATGAATGCTAAAGTCAAAGTGATTTTTTTTTCATGTGAGGATGCAACTAAAGACTCAAAATCTCTAACTTCTAGTCAGGAGTTTCTCTCATTAAAGCGAATTCAGTTCTAAATGATCTGTTCTCAAAGGGTGACCTGGGTGATGTTACTTGTCATTTTTTTTTTTTCCTTTTCCTTATTATATAAAAAGATGAAATACTGACTTTTGCCATCATTTGAAAAACATGTCAAGGACTGTTATATATTTTCTGCACAAACATGTTCCTCTGTGTCTCTGAGTAACTCTCACTGGTGCAGTTCTTTGTGTGACTTTGAGCTCTATTAGCCAGGAGAATTCTCATCTTTATCTAAAACCCCCAAGTCTTCTGATAAAAAGAAGAAAAAAGTCTTTGAAACGTGTTGGCTATTACAAGTGGAACATTGTAGATTTGGAAAATAATTCCATTTTCAGAAAACAAAGCTAGCCTTTTAAATGTCTCTAAAAGCTATAAGAGTCATGTTTTCAATGCTTTTCCAAAGGGGTTAGAGGTATTTCATCTTGCCTTATAGTCTGACTCTTGAATCTTTACCTATTGACAGATGATGTTCCATTCAGATTCCAAAGCCATTATAAATTTGTTGCTGAGTGAGTTCCTTTCCCTAAAAAAACCCAGACACTTGAGCATCTTAAGTGTAGGACTGATACATAAATATGCTTTATGTATTTATCTCCATTCTTAGAAACCTTGGGTAAATTTTGCCAAAATAAGAAAAGTAACCTTAAAATTGAGACTAAGTCAGGCTTCCTATTGAATATGAAACAAAGTTTCTTAAGTTTTTCTCTGGGTCACTTGTCTTTAGAAAGGATCCATTTTTCACCTAAATTCTGTTTCTTTTAACTAAACAAACAACAACACTTTTTGTATCCTATAAGTTGTTGTTGTCAAGTGCCATTGAGTCAGTTCTGACGCATAACGACTCTGTATAGGGTTTCCAAGGAGCAACAGGTGGGTTTGAACCGCCGACCTTGCAGCTCAAACTGACCTTACAGTCCAGCACATTATAACTAAAACCCATTTGATCTATCTCTGAGTTTAATTTGCTGATTCTAAATCAGGTTTGTAAGGGATATTTTAAAAACCAATTTGTCTGGCCCTGAAGTTTGACCACAGCAAAACTGGGAGAATTGACTTGCCGGTGTGTGTGTTGTGTGGGAGATTAAGAAGTCATAGATTTTTGTTGGGATTTATAGTTTCCAAATTGCTTTTAGATTTTTTAATTAGCTGATTTGATGTTACAGACTCTTATACAGTTTTGATGCAAGTAGATTTTAATTAATAGATATTGTGGATGCTTAAATTATTTTCTGTAACGGGTTGTATCTCAGCTATATTAATAAAGCTCAAGTAGCGTAGTGTGTATTACAAATTGGGCTGCTACCTGCAAGGTCAGAAGTTCAAATTTACCAGCCAATATAAGGGAGAAAGATGAGCTTTCTGCTCCCATAAAGATTTTTTTTTTCTTTATTGAAGCATATAGGATGCTTTATTTTGAGTTATGTGATAGTTTACATGGGAGAACATTAGCTTCACATTGATCCCATGGTATATCGTTTCCTTGCCATGGTTACAATCCCCTCCATGCATCATCAAATAACCAAAGGATACACCCCACAGGCCTACTCTGCTGGCTGTCAGCAAACCGCTTCTCTCCCTCCCTGAGTACTGTGTCTCCAACCACTCCATCTGTCGACATTAACATCTCTGTCTCCATGCCTGGCTTCACTGCCTCTCTGGATAGGGTTTTATTTTCCTCTCTTCTTGCTTGATGGTCCCAGGGACCTCCGCTCCTGGGCTGCAAAATCAATCAATCACCCCCTTTTGCCAAAAAAGAAAAAAAAAAAA
>NW_006408524.1:34526703-34527894 GCF_000296735.1 Chrysochloris asiatica | reverse complement strand
CTGCTTGCTCTTCTATCTTAGCAGTATTGAGAGATTTGTCTTCCAGCTTGCTAGTTCTGGCTTCCATCTCTTCTATTCTGCTCCTTTCCCCTTTCAGTGTATTGTCCATTTCTAATATTGTCATTATTAATCATCTGGACCTCTTTTTTCAGGTTTTGAATCATTTCCAATGATGTATCAATCTTATATGATTGCTCCTGTAGTACTTTCCTGACGTCTTCCTTTTTTTCCTCCACCCCTTTTCAGAGCATTTGAAATTGTTTCCAAATCATTCTTCTGAATTCTTTCTCAGGAATATCCAAAACCTGCTCTTCCTCTTCTAGAAAGCCCTTTTCTGTCTCCAGCTCATTTGTCTCAGCTACTCTCTTCTGTTTTTGGACATGCTTCTATATCGTTTGTTGTTTTTTATTCATGATTTCCGATAGTTATGTGTTTTTTGTTTTAATGCTTAATTGGATGTTTGTTGTTTGTTATTAAACTTATTGGGAGTCTCCTGGTGAATATGATCAGGAGATAGGCTTCCCTTTTCTCGTGTAATGCTTAGCAGGTGTTGTTGGCTCTTGTTCCAGTGGTGGAATATAATGGGCTATGCTTATAGATTGGCTACATGGCCACGATTGCTGTCTCTTCTTGGGTAATGTAGGGAGAAAAGGCTTCTGTCTCCAGGAAAGATGTGTGATCAAAAGGATCAAAAGCAGAAGTAATATAAATGCAGACACAAATACCACCACTTTGGAACAGAAATGAAGCTGTGGTTAACTGTCCTGAGCTATACAGTCAGTGTGTGTGCAAGGTAGTGGGTGAGGATGTCCGCTCACTCAGACTCAGGCTCCTCCTCTAGTCACTACAATTGTAGTGTGAAGGTAGATATTGAGAAGTTAACGGGAGAAAGGTTGTCCACTATTTTTGTCTCTGAAGGTCAGTTAGGTGTCTGTGTGTGCACAGCACAATTCTCGAGATGGTTGAGTCCTTTTATGTTGGAGTTTTACAGATTGTATTATAAGGGTCCTGCACACAGAGCCCAGCTAGCGCAGTGGCCATGAATTGGGCCACGAACCATAAGGTCAGAAGCTCGAAACCACCCAGCCACTCCACTCCCGCAAAACCCACAACCCCAGAAACCCTGCACAGTGTCGCCTGGAGTCAGAACTGAATCCAAGGTGCACAGCCACCAAGCGTCTAGCTCAAATC
>NW_006408524.1:34515696-34525563 GCF_000296735.1 Chrysochloris asiatica | reverse complement strand
TTCTTCATAGCAAGCTCCCATAATCATCTTGCGTCCTTTGTAAAAATTTTTCAATATGACCCTTTTGCAATCTCCAAAAACAATCTTCATAACCTTCGGAGTTGACTTCTCTGCCCTGAATTTAATTGGCCCCTCCTCAGAATTCACTGTTTTGATTGGACCTTTTTTAAAAAGGTATCCTAATGAGACTAAGACAAGTGTGATACTGGGACAACTTGTCTTCAGCAACTAATTGCAGAGGCATATTTAAACACATTTTCTTTGGAATAAACCCTTTGCATGCATAAACAGAAGACCTAGTAGCAAAACTTATTATCACATTTTCACGGATTTTATTTTTCCATTAATTCTTCCATTGGTTTCTATTTCTAGCAATCTAAGAAAATTGTCCTTTTAACAACTCTCACTAATTCCTTAATTATCAGATTACTTTTGGGTTCATATTAGTCCTATATTGTATATAAACACTTCATACTGAGAAAGCAGGCTTTTCTTGAAAATCTCTTTCCTTGTTTAGTACATAAGTGTCTCATGTTTTTATTTCTTTGTGTCTGACTGGTTCAACAACAAACATCCTCCTATTTTTTACTTCTGATCCTATCTATGATTCCTTACTTTTGGCATCTTTTTTCAGACAATCACTTTATGAATCTGCATCTCTACCGTGGTTCTTTCTTCTGGGCTCCTGCCAATCATGGCACCTGACTCTTTAAAAAAAAAAAAAATTTTTTTTTTTTGAGTTTTTATTGTGAATTGAGTGTAAGTTTACAAAACACATCATCAGTTTTACATTCAATAAATCATAAACGTTGTTTCATGTCAATCTAGCGTTGCTTATTCCCCTTCCTCCCTGAATTTCTTCTTTCCATTCCTCCTTCTTTCCCAACCCTTCTCAACTTTATCCTTGGGTAAATGCTTTCATTTAGATATCAAATCATTAGCCAGTCTATGGTGTTCAGACCTCACTGCTTGTCCCACTAAAGACTTATCTGCTGCTTGTCTGAAAATTGAGTTATGATAGTGAATTCAGTTCCAGACTTGAAAGGTGACCAAGGGTGATAGTCTTGGCATTCTACCAGGCTCTATCTGACCAGTAAGCCTGGTTTTTGTTTTCTGATTTTGTGCTTTGTTCCATTTTTTCCCCAGCTCGAGCTAGGAGTTTCTAACGGGATCCTTTTCAGAGAAGTTGGTAGTGGTAACCTGGCATCATCATCTAGTTCTTCTGATGTTCATGTGGTCCATTGGTCTATTGGACTAATAGTTTCTAAATTTCATTACTATTCTTTCATCAGGATAGGTAGAAACCAATAGTTGCAACTTAGATGGTCACTCTTAGCTTTTAAGATCCCAGTCACTCATCTCCTTAGTGGAGTCCTGGTGTGGCACTATAGGATGAGCACTGGACTGCAATGTTATTTGAACTGCAAGGTTAGTGGTTCAAATTCACCCGCTGCTCCTCAGAAACCCTGTACAGGAACAGTATGAGTCCAAATCAACTCAACAGCACTTAGGAACAAGAACAACTCACTATAATAGGATGTACAAGATTTTCTTTGTAGACTGCATTGTGCCAATTGACCATGGTGTTCTCCGTGGTATAGTCAGCTGGTTTAACATATTCCACAGTGAATCCCCAGGTTAAACAATTCATTCCCTCAAGGTGGTTGGTAATGTTTAAGAAGTTTTCAGAACTTTGCCCCCTGTATGCTCCACCATATTCATTAATTTGTTGCAGTAAAGGTAAATATATACAAATATCCTCTTTTAAACTTTTAGATATTTCTGGGTAGACTTCCATCACACTCGTTCAGTTTGTCTATTTATACATCAATCACTATTATTGTAGGACTGTGTATATAACTGTATTTACCACTGTTACTGTTAACTCTTGCACTCCTTCCCATTCTTTCCCTTGCCTCCATTATACTGCCAAGCTCCTCTGATTGTGTATGTATGTAGACTTCCCTTTCAGCCAAATTAGCATGTTTCTACTCTCCAGCCAATGAATTACTTCCCCTTCCCTTCCACTCCTGCTAAACCTTTTCCTAACTGCTTATAATAGTGGTCTCAAACAATATCTGTCCCTTTGTGAATGAATGATTTCATTCAGGATAATGTCCTCAAGGGTCATCCATGTTATGAGGGGTTTTACAGAGTTGTTGATATGCTGTAAAGTTCTTAGTATTCTATTGTGTGTATATACCAAAGTTTGCTTATTCATTTTTCCATTGATGGGTGTTTTGAGTTGTTTCCATCTTTTTGCTATTATGAATAGTGCTGCCATGAACATGGTGGTGGTTGTGGTGGTGGTGTACCCTGGAGTCAATTCTAGCTCATAGTGACCCTGTATAGGGTGTCTGAGGCTGTGAATCTTTACAGGAGCAGAAAGGCTCATCTTTCTTCCACAGAACAGCTGGTAGTTCAGAATTGCTGACCTTGAGGTCCGACTCAGAACCACTACACTACCAAGGCTCCTTGCTAGGACTATGGGTATGCTTATAGTTAATCTTGGATTCCTGGTGTGGCGCTGTGGGTTAATATGCCAGACTGCAAAGCCATTTGAACTGCAACAATAGCGCTTCAAGCTCATCAGTGAGTCCTTGGAAACCCTATGTAGGATCACTATGGGTCAGAACTGACTCGAAGGCACTTAACAACAACAAAAAATAGCTATTCTTGTGGCCCTTAGTTCTCTAGGATAGATAGCAAGTAGAGACTTCTTGTGTGGTGCTGTGGGCTAATGCGCTTGACTGAAAAGTCAGTTTGAACTGCAAGGTTGGTTTGAATTATAAGGTAAGCAGTTCAAGCTCATCAGCTGCTCCTTGGAAACCCTACACAGGGATGTTAGGAGTCAAAACTGACTCGACAGCATTAACAACAACAACAACATATGAAGCAGACAGATTGCTGGGTCACATGGTATTTCTATTTCCAACAGTTTAAGGAAGCACCATACTATCCTCCACAGTGGTTACACCATTTTAAATTCATGCTAGAGTGTATGAGGATTCCAGCTTCTCCACATCCTTCCCAGCATTTATTGTTTCTGTGTTTTTGAACTTTGTTGTTAATGATGGGGTGAGATGATAATCTCATTGTTTGATTTGCATCTCTCTAAAAAAGGAGTCCTGGTGTGGCACTGTGGGTTAATGCGCCACACTGTAAAGCCATTTGAATTGCAAGGCCGGCGGTTCAAGCTACCTGCTGCTCCTCGGAAACCCTGTACAGTGTCGCTATGGGTTGGCACCGACTTGACGGCACTTCACAACAACAACAAAGGAGCTCTGGGTCAGCAGTTCGAAATTAACAGCTGTTCCGCAGGAGACAGATGAGGCTTTCTGCTCCCATAAAGATTTACAGCCTTGGAAACCCTGTACAGGGTCACTATGAGTCAGAACTGACTCCATGGCACATAACAACAACAACAACAAATGGCTAATGATCGCGAGCATTTCTACTATGTTTATTGCCCTCCTTGAATATCTTCTTTGGTGAAACTGGCCACCTGAATAGCTTCTGTTTATGTCCTCTGCTCATTTTTAAATTAGATTATTTGTTTTTCTCTCCGAAGTGTTGAAGTTTTCTACAAATTTTAATAATTAGTCCCTTTTCTGATGTCATTGTCAATTGTCCCCCTGACTTTTGTTTGCCAAATCTGCATTTCTGCTTTCCTCCAAATACAGCTCCTTTATTTTCAATAATGACCCACCATTCCGCAATTTATTGAAACGACATTTTATTCATCTAGATTTCCATAGTCTTTCTTAATATTGTTAGCAATGTTATCTTCTATATCTATTCAACTATTCTTCTATACATCAACTATCCTGGTTGTCTTCTGTTAACTAAAGTCATCCTGACAGTCTCTTTATTTTTCTTTTGTACTAGACTTTTGACCTATTCCCGTATATTCATTTAGAATTAAATTATATTTCTGATATTATCTCTAGACTCATGAACCTATTCTCTTGACACCCATTCTTATGACCTTGTCTTATTTGATAAATACAAATGTTAGTCCCCGTAACCTTTTAGGTCCCAGATCTATTTATTCTTTAGTTATAACCTCTGTGACTATTACCTTATTACTAGAGATGATTTCTCTTTCTTACGAATTTCAACTCTATAGCATCATGATTTTGCCCAGTTTGCCTTCTACTTTGTACAGTTACTATGTTGTTGGTGTTGTTATGTGCTGTGGAGTCGGTTCGTACAATTATTATAAGTATTATATATTATGGGATTAATAAATAATGAAAGGCAGATCTCAGCCTTAGTTACCCTTTTATTTCTTATAGTGATTATTGCAGAGCTTTATATATCATAAATCCAAGCAAACAGCAAACCCACAACCGCTGAGTCCATTGCAACTCATAGTGACACTATAGGGCACAATAGTACTGCCACATAGGCTTTCTGACCAAGGCTATAAATTTTTATGGCAACTGTTTGCCACACTTTTCTACCATAGAGCAGATGGCTGGTTTGAACAGCTGATCTGTTTATAAGCAGTCAACCACTTAAGCAATGCACCACCAGGCTTTCCATAGATCATAAAACCCACCGTCATTTCATTACTTCTGACTTACTGCAACTTTATTAGGGTATCTAAAACTGTGAATGTTTACCAGAGCAGACAGCTTTATGTTTCTTCTGTGGGTTTGAACCATCACCCTTGTACTTAGTAGTCCAACACCTTGCCCACTAGGACTCCTTTCTATAGCATTGCTGTTGTTACATACCATCTAGTCAGTTCAGACTCAGGGACACTCTATAAGGTTTTCGAGGAACCGTTGGTGAGTTTGAACTGCTAACATTGTGGTTCAAAGTTAAGCGCTGATCCTACATTGTTATATCAGTAAGCCTCCTTCCAATATGTGCTTTTAGTTGTTGTTAAGTGCCATCAAGTAGATTCTGACTCATAGTGGCCCTGTATAGGCTTTCCAAGGAGCGGCTGGTGAATTTGAACCACAACCTTATAGTTCAGACCAACCTTGTAGTCCAGTGCTTTATCCCACAGTGCCAGAATCGTCTATATAGAATCATACTATAGGTGATTCTATATCATAGATACAGGTCAGTTGTTGGATGAATAAACACATCCAAATTCATTGTGCTTATGCCCTATTTGTGACATTATCAGAGTCCTATGATTCTATAAATAAGGTAGATATTGGTGGATATTGCATTATGAAGTATGTGAGCAGGTGGTTTCATGGTCTTCCTTTTTAAAGCTCCCGTATAATCAAGGAGAGACCCAAGTCTGGACAGTGAAGGATAGAAAGAACAATTATTGTGAGAGTTTTCTGAAAAAGGCACAGAGCAGTAGAATTGGGTTTTGCATCACAGGTCATTACCATTGTTGTCACCAAGAAGCAAACCAAAACTCTTGCACTTGAAATATCAGAAGTTTCCAGTGTAGAGCTACATAAATTCCTCCTACTCTTTAGAAACAAGCTATTCTTGACATTATGATGCCTAGAGCCATTAGGCTATATATGATGATGAAGTGGTATGGTATTGCTGTATATCTGATCTCTAATATTCATGTAGTACTACAATTGTTTTCTTTTTAATATTTCATGTTAAATAAGAAAAGGCTTCAACTGAATATGCTTTGAAGAGAGTTATTTTGAATGTAAACTGAAGTAAAATTAATTAGAAGTTGCTGAAATCCTAGAGAAATAATCTTAATTTTAAATGGACTCCATGTGATGTTTGATTTCATTACTGACAAATTCAGAATGAACTTCATTTATTATGCCGTGAATGTTCATTATTTTTGCAATGTATCGCACACACATTTCCATTCCCTCCAACCTATTTTTTAGTCTCAGCATTTCTATTTTGACGTTAGAAAAATATACAAGCAAAATCTATAAGACTTTGATTAAATGTTGATACAGCTGATTTCAACAAAGCCAAAGCCAGTGACCATACATGGAATCTAAACAACAGCTAGTAATTACAATGTCAAAGGCATGTATACACTGTGTGTTATGTTTCATTGTCTGGCATGCAAATATAGTCTCCATTTCCTTTACACTATATCCAAAGTATAAAGAAAGCCAACCAAAGAGTTCTGTTTCGTTTACACAAAAGAACAAGGTTCAATCATGTTTGATAAGTTGCAAATTACTGGTAATACCACAAGTGTTGTTACAGCTGCTAAGAATGGTCAAGAGGATGTACAAAATGCAGCAAAGGCATGAATCAAAAGAAAAAATCTAAACAAGTTTGAATGATGGTGTATAGTATGGCTAACTTTAACTTCACTAGGGGCCTGGAAATGGCATATAGGTTGCAGTGTGAGAGGCCTCATATGGAATCTGGCCTTGTGCAGTTCTGCGGGGGGGTTTTCAGCTCTTTACATACAAATGAAATGGCCTCTTCTCAACAGCATGCAAATACAGAATTTACACATCAAAATCCTTACAGTTTTGTAATCTCAGGCCTGAGCCCGCCAGGGACAAAGAAATGAAGTAAGATTGGCAAAAACTTTCAGAGACTGCAAGAAGCAATCTGAATTTTCCTGAACAAAACTGAAACCACTTTGCAAGATTTAAACAAGCTTGGTATGTTAAAAGAAAACAAAGGAAAAACAAACACTACACTTCCCTTTGACTCCTTCCCTAAATCCTTTGATATTAGCACTTTGAACATCATTAAAGTAGTTCATACTGGATTTAATTCAATCAGCATTTATTAAATCTTAGAATTCTACAATCTAGGTAAATGTTCTTCAGAATGGGAGTAAGGTTAAATGAAATCTTGTTGTTAAGTGCTGTTGAGTTGGTTCTGACTCATAACAACCCTATATAGGGTTTCCAAGGCTTTATGCCATCTTGGGGGCAATAAACCTCATCTTTCTCCTGAGGAATGACTGATGGGCTCAAACTATGAATCCCGTGGTTTGCAGTCTAGTGCTTTTTGTATTGGAACCACCTTACTCCCTAAGTGAAATACTGTTGTTATTAAGTGCCTTCGAGTTGATTCTGACTCATAGTGACTTGCATAGGGTTTCCAAGAAGTGGCTGATGAGTTTGAACTGCTGATCTTACAGTTCAAACCGACTTTTAGGTTGAGTGCTTATCTTCTGACACGATGCCAGAACTCCACTTGAGCTATTAGAGCCCTGAAAAGAAAGTCAATTCACTCTAGTTCCTAGTCCTACTTGAACTCTGTGAACCTGAATACATTCCTGAGTTTTCCTGAATTCTCATTTGCATGTATATAGAACAAAAGGAATGTATGAAATTGGCAAACTGGTTCTAGAGTACAATATGACTGTTTGCTTGGATGGACAAGCTGAATCAGGTTTAAGTATTTAAAAACCAGGACATTTTATGTAAAACTCCAGATTTTATACAATATTGAAATATCTCAAAATTGACACTTCTGGGCTTGCATTTCCAGATAGGAACAATTGTTTGCAAAAAAGTAGTGGTTACCTCTTGAGTAAAGCATGCAATCTCCCCTTTGCTACAAGTTTCCTAGAGGGCATTTAAATTACCTTTGACATCTAGTTTTTAATCTGTGAATTATCATTTGCTTCTTTAAACACTTTAAAACAAGCTCTCATAGTTTGCACTCAGAATCTTCTGTTTATGGCTAATGTTATTCCATTTCTACCATAAAAAATACAGACAAAACCAAAAAGCCAGTTGCTGTCCAGCTGATGCTGTCTCATAGAGATTCGATGTGTGTCAGGGGTTCTCCACAGGATTTTCCGTGGCTGGTTTTTTGGAAGTAGATAGTCAGGCCATTTTTTCCCCAAGGCACCTCTGTGTGGAGCCAAACTCAGATATTTGCATTAACAGCTGAGTGTGTTACTTGTTTGCATAGCCGGTGATTCTGAAAATACAGATAGAAGCTCTTGATATTTAATGTGACCAATTTTAGAGTATTTCACCCTTAAAATGATACCACTGCTCTTGTTGGAGTCCTAGTGTGGCATGGTGGGTTAGTATGCTGGTCTGCAAGGTTGCTTTGAACCACAAGGTTGGCAGTTAAAGCTCACCTGCTTGTCCTTGGGAACCCTAGACAGGGTTGCTATAAGTTGAAATTGGCTCCACAAAACACAGCAACAATAATTGTTGTTGTTAAGTGCTATTGAGTCAATTCCAACTCATAGCATCTCTGTATGAGATATCCAAGACTGTAAATGTTTATGGGAGCAGAACATCTCTCTTTTTTTTTTTCCTGCAGAGTGGCTGGGAGTTTTGAACTGCCAACCTGTGGTTAGCAGTCCAGGGTTATCATGCAGCAACACATCATTGCTCCTAAGTAGTGTTAATAAGCATGTTGGGTGGTTATGTGCCGTGCAGTCGATTCTGACTCATAGCGACCCTGTACAGGGTTTCCGAGGCTGTAAATCTTTACGGGAGCAGAAAGCTTCCTCTTTCTCCCACAGAACACCTGGTATTTTCGAACTGCTGACCTTGTGGTTTGCAGCCCAATTCATCACCACTACGCTACCAGAGCTCCTTGTTAATAATGATAAACACAAATATTTAACAATGGGCAAGTTTGTGGTTGGTGAAACTCCAAGTGCTTCTACATGGATTAACTAAAAGAAAGTCCCATAATAATCCGTTCGAATATGAGGATAAGTCAATAAGTATTGCTACTAGGGTTCTAGCTCATATACACATGGGTTTATTATGAGCAAGGTGTGTTTAAATATGTCTTTGTGATCAGGATGGTTATAGACCAATGTTCTAAGTAATGCACTTGTCCTCCTCTCATTAAGGAGTCCTGGTGTGGTGCTGTGGTTTAATGTGCTGGACTGCAAGGTTGATTTGAATTGCAAGCTACTCCTCAGAAATCCTATACAGGGTTGCTATGAGTTAGAACTAATTCCACAGCACTTAATAACAACAAGTCTCATTAGAGAGCTTTCAAAAACAAGGTCCAATTAAAATAGTGGCTTCCAAGGGGATCTGATGGGCTAGTAAATCTTAAAGCCTGCTGGGCCAGTTAAATGCAAGTCATAGAGGTAAGCTTAGAGATTATTTTGTTTTCTAAGTGGATAATCTTGATAATTTTCTCAAAGGATACAGGGCAATCATGGGGTTTATTATAAAAAAACCATTAAGAAAATTGAAAACTATGTTTGTGAGAAAGACAGGAAATTTGTATCCAGGATTTTTTTTTTTTTTTTAATCGTGACAATGCACTTGCTCGTTCTTTAATCATAGACAAGGCTGTCATACAAGAATTTCATAGGAAACATACCCCATGCACCCTACTGCCTTGATCAGAAATGTATAGATCTAAAAGGAAGATATGTAGAGAAACAAGAGTTTTCCATTTTGATATTTTCATTTAATAAAGGTTTTAATAATTTTATAGTATTATAATACAATGCTTTTTTACTTACTCTTGTTTAAACTGAAGACAGGAGCTTCCATTCTAAACCAGTAGTTCTGAAATTTGAGAAGGCATCAGAATCACCCACGGGCTTGTTAAAGAATGTATTGCCAGATGCACTAACCCAGAGTTTCTCATTCAGTGGGTCCTGAATGGTACCCAAGAATGTGCATTTCTAACAAGTTTCTAGGTGATATTGATACTGCTGGGCCAGTGACTACACTTTTAGAGCCGTTAGTCTAAGCATTGCTATATCTTTCATCCCTACAACAGTGCCAGACATTTCATAAGAATTATCTAAATGAATAGATAGGAAGTATATTAGAAAGATGGAGTTCTGGTGTGGTTGTTGTTGTTGTTATGTGCCATCGAGTCGGTTCCGACCCATAGCGACCCTGTATAGGGTTTCCGAGAGTGTAAATCTTTACGGGAGTAGAAAGCCTCAGCTTTCTCCCGCGGAGCAGCTGGTAGTTTCGAACCGCTGACCTTAAGGTT
>NW_006408524.1:34505570-34515326 GCF_000296735.1 Chrysochloris asiatica | reverse complement strand
TTGGGAGTCTTCTTCTTTTCTCAGACCCTCCACTTTGCCAAACATGATATCCTTTCCAGGGACTGGTGACTCCTAATAATGCGTCCAAAGTATGAGAGAAGTCTGGCCATCCTGTCTTCTGATGTTAGAACTATGGTATTAATATTGCACCTACATCATAACATCATGAAGATTAAATGAGGTGATACATGCAGAATTCCTTGATATATGAACTAAATATTCAATACATATTAGTTATTTTTATCATTATACTCTGAGATACTACCTCTGTGACCGTTAATATATGCAAGGTCGTGGCACAGTTCCAAGCATTTGTATGTAAGGTCTCTGAATTGACCTGCACTTAAATTGATTCACTGGACTACCAATGCTCTCCATTCGCTTCCTAACACATACAAACCGGCGCCAAGAGTTGAAGGCTCATAGCTACGAGGCTACTGTACTACCATACTCCTTCCTCCTTTTTTTGAGCCCCTTGTTTTCCAAGAGACCTTATGTGTTCCTTTAACTGTTTTAGTTATTATGCAATTTAATTGAATATTAGACAAACCTGTGAAATAGGAAAAGAGAGCTGATGGATAAACACAGGAGAACTACTAATCATAAGGTTGGCAGTTCAAACCCACAAGCAGCTCCATGGGAGAAAGATGCAGCTTTCTACTCCCTTAAGCCTTTCCAGCCTCAGAAAGCCTACACAGGGTGGATATAAGTCCAAATAGACTTGGTAGCCATGAGTTTTGAGTTTGATGAGATAGGAATATAAAAGGTAACATAATCGTTTCTAAGGAAACTAAGCCGGATGCTTCAGAAGGGCCATAACAAATCAGTAACTATAATAATGTGAGGGAGAAAATTATAAGAATACTTTTAAAAAACTAAAAAAATATTGAAATATGTTACATTGATACTGCTTGGCATTTGTTTGAGGTGATTTATCCAATTTAAAGAAATAGATTTTGAAGTTATTCTTGCTCCTTTATGGATGTGTCTTGTGCATGGAAGAAAGTAGAATCCTAACAGTGGGCCTGCATGCCAGGGAGCAGTCAACTAGGGTTTGCAAAAAGAAGAGAAAGGAAAAAGAGAAAGAAGAAGAGGCAGAAGCCCAACATGGCTCTTAAAGTGTGACATATTTAATATACAGTTCTTTATAGAAGTTATACATATTTCATGATGAAAAAAGACCTAGTCTCACATTAGAAGTTAGTCAAAAGAATGCACATTTATTTATACTTTGTTAAAATATTTTAGGTGTAAATGTGTACCTTTTTTAAATGAAGATTACCTTCAACTCATTTCCCCCCAATTACCTGTTGTTGTTGTTGTTGTTAAGTGCCGTCGAGTCGGTTCCGACCCATAGCGACCCTGTACAGGGTTTCCGAGGGTGTAAATCTTTACCGGAGTAGAAAGCCTCATCTTTCTCCCGCGGAGCAGCTGGTAGTTTCGAACAGCTGACCTTAAGGTTCGCAGCCCGATTCGTAACCACTACGCTACCAGAGCTCCCAATTACCTAACCAATTATTAATTGTATTTACATCAGATAGTTTTCCACTTGGTTGTTGTTAAGTTCTGACTCATAGCAACCCTGTATAGGGTTTCTGAAGAAGAGCTGTTGGTGAATTTGAACCACCGACTTTGCGGTCTGATTCATTGTCTCACAGCACCACACCAGGACCCCTTTCCACTTTAGAGGTGCTCAAAAATATTTGTAAATCCATTCTTCTCTCTTTGTAGTAGGATTCCTCCAAAGCTTTATCCCTGATTCAACATTCATCATCACCAGTGTTCCAGACTGCTCCTTTGGATTTAAATATTTCTTATAAAGAATAAGAAATGCTCACAACTCTTTTCTGATGCAGTGTTTAAGTGTATTCATTGGTTCACTCATCTTGAAGGGGGTGTCACATTAAAGCCAGCAACTTGCTGGTCACTGTTTCATATGATGCTCAGTTTATCTCAGCTAAGAGGCCTCGTTCTCATATTAAGTTTTACTAAGGAAAAATTGTGTATATGTCTTTACCATAGCTAGTATTGCTGGTCAGGAAATTTAATTAACTTCTGAATTGCTTTCTTGATATAAGTATGACCACGTTCGTAGGAATCTTGGCTAAGTGAGGAAGAAGGGAAGGGTAAGGGTGTAAACTGTAAGCTTCATGAATTAGCCAATTTCCCCAAATATATAGACATACTGGTATTTTTTTCTGTAGCAGAGAATGACCTTAGGAAATAGTATTTTTTTAAAAAGGCTGTTCAATCTCCAAGGTAAAATAAAGGTTTCCTATAAAACCATGTGGTAGTACTTTTTCAACAGCTGGGGTTAGACAATGTACTGCTAATTTGCGCAGTTCTTTTATGTAGGATAAATGTACTTCTTATGGTAAATACAGTTTTGGAGGCAAGGGTATTATTAATTGCTAATGCTGCCCCTGGAATTCTGATATTCATTGTTGATTATATAAACCAGTACACTCCAGTCTTACTGAACGATTTTTCTTCTGCTCCAAGATATTTGATCAGAAGGAATTCCACCTCTGGAACAACTTGTATTAGGTGAGCCCCCTGGGAAAGTTCTAATTTACAAGACCGTTTCTAAAAAGAAAAGAAAAAGAAAAAAATCAAATCTGTTTCAAAGAGATTACATTATAAATGTAAACCTCCTAATGAGCATGAATGAAGTGCTGTAGGCTACATACAACTGGTGAATTTGAAAGTTTTTACATTTTTTTCTCTTTCCTACACATATATATTTGTGTATATAAATGTAATCGGTATCCTAAATCCTATAAAGACGCCAGCTGTTGCTCACATTAAACTGACTCTTGTAGTCAAAAAACTGCATTTTCTCTGATATAGGTGACTCTTTCTTTTTCACTCTTTTCATTAAAAAAAAAAATGTTTACTACTAATAAAAACAGCTAACTCTACTGATTGTATACCAGATTCTAGGCTAAGTGTTTTCACATAAAACACCTCATCTTCACAATAGGTTAAGTAGCTTACTCAGTGTGTCCTAGGTATTACTTGGATTAAAAAGGAAACATGGTACTTGAACGTTCTAGATATTTTGACATTAAAGGCAAAAGTTAAAATATGAATAAATCAGAGATCACTATGGTTCAATATTATTTAAATGATAAATATCGATTATTTAGAAATCAAAACTCCAACCTGCATGATTTTGATTTCCTTCCTTTTGTTCTGTTTGCATATAGGAAAATTAGATTAAGTTGACATTGTGTTGTTATTAAGTCCTGTGAATCAGTTCTGACTCATAGCTACCTTGTATAGGCTTTCTGAGGCTGTAAATCTTTTGGGGAGCAGAGATCCTCAACTTTCTTCCACAGAGCAGCTGGTGGGCTCAAGCCACACCAACACTGGGGTTTGCAGTCCAGTGTTTATCCTACTCCCAAATTGAAAGGATGCAATGAAGTTATTTGTAGCTTAATTTTACTAATTTCCCTTTGTCTTTGTTAGTGTAAGCCTGGCAAATTTTTTGAGTAATTATTGATTCTAATAAATTTTGTTCATTGACTGACAAATACCTTCCATGCAATAACCTATATACAAGAATCTGGCACATAAAATTAATTCTATTTGCATATGAAACTAAATCCTTTACAAAAGCTCCTGGGTCTGTCTTTGGTGTGATGTGGGATCCATAGTAATCACTACTCGTATTTGTAAGATTCTGGACTCTGCCCTTCATGTCTATGCACTCTGGTTAATTTATGTGAGAGAAAAGGGAGAGTCTGGACTTAGTCATTTCTAAAGTAACTTAAAACAACAACAACAACTAGTTGCTGTTGAATCAATTCCAACTCATGAAGACCTCGTGTATCAGGGTAGAACTGTGTTTCATAGGATTTTCAATGGCTGATATTTTAAAGTAGACCACGGTTCTTTCTTCCAAAGTTCTTGTGGGTAGACTCAAACTTCCAACCTTCTAATTAGTAGGGAAGTGTGCTGTTTGTACCAACAGGTGACTCCCCAAGGTATCAAAATGCTATAAAGTTTTTAATTAAAATTTTCAAAATTCCTGGTTGCATGCTTAAATTAAAATACTGCTTTTAAAAGCTGTTACCTAGCTCATTTGCTTATTAGTGTCTTGCCCATCCATTTGACTACATTTAGCTACTCTTTTCATCATCAAAATAATTTTGCCAAGGATTTCATTTTACTTAGATCCACAATCAATGGCCATGGGGACAGTAGTCAAGAAATCAAATGACATGTTGCTTTGGGCAAATATGCTGCAAAATTTTTCTCTAAAGTGTTAAAAAGCAAAGCTAATAGCAGGGATCTACTCAGGTATAGTGGTTACGAATTGGGCTGTGAACCGCAAGTTCAGCAGTTTGAAATTACCAGCTGCTCCATGGGACAAAGATGAGGCTTTCTGCTCCCGTAAACATTTACAGCCTTGGAAACCCTGTTCAGGGTCGCTATGGGTCGGAACCGACTTGACAGCACTTAACAACAACCAACCTAAACTAAATGGAGTCAGTTTAGTCATTAGGTCTCAAATGAGGAAGTTTATAAATTAGCTAAGATGTCCTTAAGGTCCTAGACGGATAAGAGGATAAGGAGACTAGGACGTACATAAACCCACCCAGATAATTATCTCAGGAATTAAGCAACTGACACCCAATTAAGCAACTGAGAATATTTGAGGAAGTTTATTGATTTATTGTTTCCTTTTCCCAAAGAATGCTATCTAGATGTTGAAAAAGATTTAAGTGTACATCCAAATGCAACTTGCCATATATAATGAGCCTATTCATCATGATGGACAGTATGGTCTTGAGAAATTATTCTCTCCATCTTCTAGACTGTTGTTGTTGTTGTTGTTGTTAAGTGCCGTCGAGTCGGTTCCGACCCATAGCGACCCTGTACAGGGTTTCCGAGGGTGTAAATCCTTACTGTTGGCTTTCTGTTAATAAAGGTTTGGATTGGCTCTTTCCCTGTCTCTGTGATTGACTACAGTGACAGGTGGCAAACCCTTCTTTTAGTTTGGAAACAAACCCATCACTTTGGGGTGTAAGGTGTGCCTGACCCATGCTATAATATTTTAAATCACCTCTTATAAATGCAAACACAGCGCAATGAATAGCAAAGACCTAAGAAGAAATGATGCCTTTGAATTATGGTGTTGGTGAAGAGTATTGACTATATTAAGGACTGCCAAAAGAATGAACAGATCTGTCTTGTAAGACATACAGTCTGAATGTACCTTAACAGAAAGGATGGCAAGACTTTGGCTAACTTAGTTTGGGCATGTTATTAGGAGGAATCAATCACTGGAGAAACACATCATTCTTGATAAAGTAGAGGGTCAGTGGAAGAAGAGGGAGACCCTCAGTGAGATGGCTTCAATAAGGAACTCATCCAACAATGATTATGAAGATTGTGCAGGAGTAGGCAGAGGGCATTGTTTTGTTCTGTTCTGCATGTGGCCATTATGAATAGAACTGATTCAAAGGTATCTAACAAGAACATCACCTTTCACTATTTTTTCCTCTGAAATAATAATGATTCTGCATAACAACACTCCTCTACAAAGAACTTCCATATTCTTGACATTGTGGAAAAGATTAATTTCAAAGTGAAACTAGCAGTTTACCAGTGTGTGATAGGAGAAAGAGGAGAAACTTAAACAACCATCCTTTGATGACTTTCCAACTTTCTCTCACTCTCTTCTTTGCCTTTCATTTCCTGTAGTATTTAAGCAAACCAAGATTACAGCAACTGTCCTCCTTCTTTGCCCAAATCCAAAATGTTTAATTATCTATACCTTCTCACCCCATCCCATTCCAATGCAAATATTACAAAGGAAAATGCTATAGACCTCTGATATAAATTGAATTTTATTCATCAAAAAGATATGTTGAAGTTCTAACCTTTGGTAGCTGTGAATATGACATAGTTAGAAATAGTTTTTAAAGATGTTAACATTTAACAGAAGATCGTACTGGAGTATGTTGCTGTTGTTAAATACTGTGGAGTTTGTCCCAATCCATAGCAACACTCCATAGGGTTTCCAAGGAGTGGCTGGTGAGCTTGAACCACCGATGTTGCAGTTCAAACAGACTTTGCAGTCCAGCTCATCAACCCACAGCGCCACACCAGGATGTCTTACTGGAGTATGATGGGCCCTACTGGAGTCCTAAAGAGCTCTGGTAGCATAATGGTTATGAATTGGGCTGTGAACCTTAAGGTCAGAAGTTTGAAACTAACAGTTGTTCTGTGGGAGAAAGATTAGGCTTTCTGCTCCCATAAAGTTTACAGCCTTGGAAGCCCTGTACAGGGTCGCTATGAGTCGGAACCAACTCCATGACACATAACAAGTAGAGTCCTGGTGTGGCACTGTGGATTAATGTGCTAGACTGCAAGTTCGTTCATTTGAACTGCAACATGGGTGGTTCAAGCTCACCAGCCACTCCTTGTAAACCCTATTGAGTGTCGCTATGGATTGGGACCAACATTGGTGGTTCAAGCTCATCAGCCACTCCTAGGAGACCCTATACAGGGTCTTTATGGGTTAGAACCGACTCTATGGCGCTTAAAAACAACATCAGCAATCCATTCTGAGTGATATTCTTATAAAAGAAGAAAAGAGACAGAATTACAAGAGGAGGAACAACTGCCATGGCAAGATGCATGTAAAAACCACAGAACAGCTGAGTTACCATAGTCCGCGGTGTGATGGTGGTGATGGTTGTATGCCATCGAGTTGGTTCCAACTCATAGCGACCCTTGTGTTAGGGTTTCTGAGGCTGTAACTGGAGCAGAAAGCCTCATCCTTCCCCGCAGAGCCACTGATAGATTCTAATTGCTGTCTTTGCAGTTAACAGTCCTGCTTGTAATCCACTGCACTGCCATAATCTAGGAGAGACAAAAAGGACGGATCTGTCTTTTTAAGTATTCAGTGGGAGCATGGTCCAGCTAACACACTATTTTGGACTTGTGGCCTCAAGATCTGTAAGCCAATACTTTTTATTGCTTAAAATCCTCCAAATTATTATATTTCTTTGGCATTTAGTTTTTACAGCTCAAAGGAACTAATATAACTCAAGTAGACCATATCTGCATTCCCTTCACAAGCCTAGATATAACCACACTTTCTCTAAAGGGCATTTTCATTTTCTCTAAAGGGCACTTTTCAGTCCTGCTGAGAAAGACAAGAAATGTTGTGGGAGATGAATCAGTTGTGCCCTTTGTCAGCAATTTGGGCAAAACAGTACTATTTAGAAATTGAAACGGATAGCCTCAAAAACAAATATTAACATTATTAATATAAATTGATTAAAATAGGAACTAATTTAAGTCATGTTTTAGATGGAAGGGTGGGAAAAAACCTGAAGGATATCCTCCTCCACTGCCTGGAAATACAATCCTAACCTTCTCCCTACTGGGAATAGTCCATCTGCTTTGGGGATTCTTAAATTGAAAATAGGAGACTTTCTCTCTCATTTCTTTTCTACCTTGGTTTTTATTAACAAGTGATGTGATCATTTTTCTTTTTTGAAAATTTTCTTTTTCTACAAACTAGGATTGTTGAGAAGTTATTTCTAAGTCTAGTGGGAAGAAGCTAGTCTATGACTGGTACCGAGGGTTGGTAAAAAGAGGAAGGAGTCCTTCGAAGAAGGACAGGAAATCAAATGATGCTGAATCTTGTGTAGAAGGAATGGTTAGAACCATGTGACCTTGTGGTTGGCAACGGGAAGAAAAGACTTGGCAAAGAGATACATCTTTTTTTTATTTTAATGAAATGCCAATGCACTGTGGGATGTTACCTACCCACCCCAAGCCACAATCCCATAAAGATTCAAAAATAATATGGTAAATTTGTTTGGATTTCTTATGTAAGAGAGTGAAAGGGGTTGTGTTTCGGGTGGGTCAAGACTGGCATTGGCTGAATCATAGTCAACAAGAGGGCAGTTGACATTGGGTGTCATCACTCTGAGCCTGTGTTCCCTAGTGGACTTCTGGTGGCAGCTTCTTTCTTCCAAATTTTCAGCTCTAGAAGTTTCCTACCATCTGCACTGACAGCATAGGTACTGGGTTCAGATAAGGAATGTTCTAGAAAAGAACCTTAGACAAGTATGAAGAGTGGCAGAGGCACAGCAGAGATGTAGGCACTGATTGGTATTAGCAGATGTTTAATAAAGTACATTTAATTTCCCCAATCTCTATATAAATCTCAGCTGCATGTTATTATGCCACATCCATGCAATAAGTCTACCTGCAGTTGTATCGTCAGTTGTGTGATTTTAGCCAAAACAATCAAGACGGAATGTAATCCCGCATTGTTTGAAATTTGCCAAGAATCCTTACTTGATGAAACAACCATTCTCAAAGGCCTCATCTTTTCTGTTATCCCAGTTTAAACTAAATACAGAAACGATTTTGTTAAAATGGATTGCAGACACAGAGAAAAAACACTTACAAACCTTCCAGTCAGGTGAAAAAAAGTTGCAAGTAATTTGTCCAGGGATCTACAGCAGCGTTCTTGGAGCCAGGAGCTCACACAATGCCTCCTGCCTGCCTTGTGGCTGGCGGACATGGCCACTGGTTGGAAATAATCGTTTTTAATAACGCAGGTCATCACAAGAGCTCATGGGAAATCACTCTAAATATTACCTTTGGACTTTAGTATAGAAATATAGCAAAGGGAAATTGTCTCAGTGATGCTCAAGGGTTAGAATAATATGGAAAAACCAACTCAGTTCAAATAATTTATTGTCTCTGCCATGCTTTTTGCATAGCACAGCTTAAGCTGTCATTCATTGAAGGGCTATTTATGTAGTCTGAAATTCCAAAGGATTCCTGGATCTGTGTTCTTCTACCCTCTTTAAATGATGCATAATAAGGTACTCTACAGAGGTCTTTTGTAATGAATATGGAGCTGTTTAGTTTGGGTACCATCAAAGGGATGGAAGAACAGTTACTGGCTGTTTGAAATTTTATATTATAGAAACTATATTCTGCCACCACTTGAATTTGTTAGCATCTTTAAAATAAACTCTATCCCCAGATAAAACCAAATAAATCTTTGTATTTTTGACAAGTCAGTGCAGAGGCCAACAAGAGGTGTAAATAGAAGCCCCAAGGAATAGAGGAAATCATTTTCCTAGAGGGGTATTCTGGAGGAGATGTGCCGACTGTTGTTGATATTGTTTTTTCTTAAAGGTGGCCAAGTTTTTCTTGGCTTCTTTGGCCTGATTACAATGCCTGCACTCTAGCTAGGCATGGTAGTCTTCCAATTTGAGTTCCACAGTTTCTGAGCCAAATACCTGCTAGACATCTCCAACAGAATGCTCTGCAGAAACTCTAGCCCAACGTGCTCCAAACTCTTCCAACCACCATCCCAAGGACCTGGTGTTTCTCCTTTAGTCTTCATTTCAGCAAGTGATATACCCAGAAATCCAAAATATGAATGTGGAAGTATAGTGTGGAGAATTATATGAGTAAAATAATCAGTTCAATTTTCTGTATATAGACTTTCAATCCATGTAGTTGTCACTATATGGAGTCCTGGTATGGCACTGTAAGATAAGCACTGGACTTCTAACCACTAGGTCGATGTTTAAGCCCACCAGTTTAAACATATCCTAGGATGCCCCTTGTAGGAAATCCTATATAGAGTTGCTATGTGTCAAAGCGGACTTGATGGCACTCAACAAAAGCAACAGCTGTTACTATGTAATTAAAAATATAGATCTTGATTCAGGTATAGACATATTGTTGTTGTCAGGTGCCATC
>NW_006408524.1:34501177-34504387 GCF_000296735.1 Chrysochloris asiatica | reverse complement strand
ATTACCTTTAGCAAAACTTTACTCGCTTAGATATCAAAGAGATTGTCCGATGATTTCCGCATTCTGTTGGGTCACCTCTCTTTGGAATGGGCATAAATATTGATCTCTTCCAATCAGTCAGCCAGATAGTTGTCTTCCAAATTTCTTGGCAGAGATGAGTGAGTGCCTCTTGTGCTGCCTATAGACATATAGGTCAGCAATATTTATGTAATCATAAGTTCTGTTGTTGTTGTTAGCGGTCTTCTAGCAGGCCCCAGAATCATGGCGATCTCATGTATGAGAGAGCTTCACATAGTTTGTGAAAAAATGGAGTTGAAAAGTAATGGAATTTATCCACAAAGTTTTTGAAGTCCCTGGTATTATAGTGTAGAACAGCTCCATAGGATTTTCTGGGTTATAATCTTTACAGAAGAAGTTCATCAGAACTTTCTTCAAAATTTGCTACGTGGGTCTGCCAAGCAGTCACAAACAACTTGTGCCACCTAGTTACCTCTTCTATCAATCATTCTAGTCTTTTGTTTCCTCTGTTTATGTAGGTAAATCAGAAATGTGTCTACTGATGAAATATGAAGTAGAGATCTAAGCTGTTGTTTTCAGTGCCATTTAGTTGCTTGCCACTCACAGTGATCCCATGTAGGACAGACCACTACTTAGTCCTGTGTCATCCTTACAATTGTTTCTTTTTGAGTCAATTGTAGTCACTGTGTCCCTCCATCTCTCTGAGTGCCTTCCTCTTTTTCACTGACCCTCTATTTTAGCAAGCATGATTTACTTCTCTAGGGACTGACCTCTCCTAATGCACTAAGTATAGAGACCATGTCTCACCAACCTGACTTTTAGGGAGTACTCTAGCTATACTTCTTCCAACACAGATTTGGTTATTTCTTCTGGTAGCTCATAGTGTATTCAATACTCTTTGCCAATACCACAATTCAGATGCCTTACTTCCTCTGGGTTCTTTCTTATTCATTTTCCAGCTTTCCAAACACATGATGTGATTGAAAATACCATGGTTTGGATCAGATGCTCCTTAGTCCTCCTGACATCTCTGCCTTTTAACACTTGAAAGAGGCCTTTTGCAGTAGATTTGACTAGTTGATTTCTTGACTGCTGGTTCCAAAGGCATTGATTATGGGTCCAAATAAAATGAAATCCTTGACAATTTCCATCTTTACTCAGTTTATACTGATGTTGCTTATTGGTCCAATTGTGAAGATGTTTGTTTTCTTTATATTGAGGAGGAATCAATACTGAAAGCTGTAGTGTTTGATTTCCATCAGTAAGTGTTTCGAGTCTTCAATTTGCATATCACCAGCTGTTAAGGTGTCTTCCTCTAGGCACGATGGATCCTCTTTTTGGATATTCTGTATAAAATAGTTGAAGCTCTGAGGTGACTCACTATTCTTCTGCTGCTTAATTCCTTACACTCAGCAGGTTTTTTGTTACACATAGCTCTATCACTGAAAGATCTTCATCCTCCTCTTGAAAGATTCAGTAAGATTTCTGTAATTGTCTGTGACTCTATGGATACTGGAACAGATTATTAATTACTTATGGATTCTGAATTTAGGTTAATGACACTTTGTGTCTACTGAATTATAGTATTATCTCCAAGACCATCTGAGGACTTCAGAATGACAGGAGATAGTCAACAACTGTATTACTGTTTTCTTCTATGTAATGTTTGGGGATGTGGTTTGTTAGACATTAATGTAGACATTAGGATAGTGGTCATCTTAACAGAAGAGAAACTCTTAGGCTATGAGACTGCTACCCTACTCCTACAAGAGTACCTTACCCCTCCGTAAATTTTTAGCCTAATGCTTATTTAAAGGAAATACACAAAACATGCTGCTAAAATACATTTCTAAGTACTTAAACATTTTTTAAAAGACATTATTTGGGTGAGCTATTGGTGTCTAAATTGAATTGCTATCGACCATTTGTTGATAGTGAAATAGAGTCATTTTTGCGCAATAATAATGTGACCCAATTATTCATGAAACTGATAAAAACTTTTCTTCCTCGTATTTTAGTAGATCTTTCAGGATTTGCTAGCATCAGGTACTTTGATTTTCCTGTTCACTTTACATAAGAGGATATATTTATTCTCTGGAAAACTTAATCTGTAATCAATTATATTTAACGAGTTAACTCAATTGTAAATGATATGATATAAATGAAGATTAAAGCTAATTTAAGGCAGCATTTTTTTTATACTACTGTATAAATTAGCATTGGAAGAATCAGAAGGAATTATGTTTTTGATTAAGGTTTGGTTTAGGCTGAAGGATTTCAATAAGATCATTTTTATAAAACTCTGAACTGAAGCCAATACCTGCTAAAAGATAACAGGATATATTAAAGCCATATTAGAAGTTTAAAAATAAAGTCCCTGAAAACCTTTAATCAGGAAGCAAACATTGTATCATAAAGGCCACCCCATCTGTCACAGTTCAGTCATGCCCATAGCCTTCTACTCCCTTACTCCCATTACTCTAAATCTCTCTACCATTCATTGTGGCCAACGTTACTGACTTCCTAACTAGCATCTCCATCTAATACACATCCCTTCTCAAATTTCCCAGTTCATTTTTTATTCTGAAATAAAAATGCATTTTCTCATTCCTCACTCCCCTCCCCTCCCTGCATCTTCCACTCACCCACTTTATAGTCTATAAATGTGCTGAGACTTCTTTTTTATCTCCTAGCCTCTGCAATATTATCCATCTGACTGGTGGTGGTGGTTATGTGCTGTGGAGTCAGTTCCGACTCATAGCGACCCTGCACAGGGTTTCCGAGGCTGCAAATTTTTACGGGAACAGAATGCCTCTTCTTTCTCCCATGGTACAGCTGGTAGTTTCAAACTGCTGACCTTGAGGTTCGCAGCCCGATTCATAACCACTGCGCTACCAGAGCTCCTTATCCACCTGACTAGTTCCTAATAATTACTCAGGTCATGGTTGGAATTGAAGAGTTTCCTGGGTTGTGAGTGGTAACCTATTTGCCTTTCTTTCTAACTACTATGTAAGTTTCCTTACATCGTGGACTGGGTCTTCCTCACTCTTATATGTCTTGCCTATACTTCAGTATCTTCATTATATGCTCAATAAATAATTGCTGACATAATTGTTGTTGTTGTTAAGTGCCGTCGAGTCGGTTCCGACCCATAGCGACCCTGTACAGGGTTTCCAAGGGTGTAAATCTTTA
>NW_006408524.1:34489050-34500658 GCF_000296735.1 Chrysochloris asiatica | reverse complement strand
TGTATAATAAATAAAAGTATATTCAGAATATATTCAGACTGAGCAACTTTCAAGAATTTATAAAAACAAATATTTTCCCAAATAGTCTGATGTACTTCTGTAAATGTATCCACAAAATAAATTCCTTGCTGTAAAATTTCTGGGCAAAAGTCATGTGCATCTTAAATTTCAATAAGTATTACCAAGTTAGCCTCTAAATTTTATGAACAATTTATATGCTATTAGTTTCCCCATGTCTATTTTGCCATTTCAATAGATGACAAAAGCTCTCTTTTTTCATTTCAACTTGTATTTTTCTAAATATGAGTAAGATTGACTATCTTTCATATTAATGAAATCTTTGAACTTTTTAAAAATAGAATCATGTTATATTCTCCTGATGTGATGCTATAGGGTAAGTACTGGCCAGGTTGCTTTGACTTCAAGGTTGACAGTTCAAGCTCACCAGGAGCTCCTTGGAAACCCTATACAAGGTAGCTGTGAGTCGGAACTGACTTGACAGTGCTTAAACAACAACAGATCTAAATTCGTTCGTGGTTTTTTGTTTTGTTTTGTTTTTAACATTCTCCTGATGCTTTCCACATATTTTTTCAGATGACAATGTGACTTGGCAGTAACAATACATTCAAATATTTAGGATTTTAATAAAGATCATATTATATTACAAAGTAATTTAGAGACCAGTGATATCTTTAAACTATTGCCATTTTATTAATAAACATACCTTATCATACTATCCTCTCCATTGGACATCATGATAAATGTAGAAAAGATCAAAATTGTCAAAGACTTCATTTTGCTTGGATCCATTATCAACACTCATGGAAGCAACGATCAAGAAATCAAATGACCTATTGCATTAGGTAGATCTGCTGCACAAGACCTCTTTAACGTGTTCAACAGCAAAGATGTCAGTTTGAGAACTAAGTTGTGCCTGATCCAAGTCATGGTATTTCCAATAGCCTAAAATGCATGTGAAAGCTAGATAATGAATATGGAAGATGTTAGAAGAATTAATGCATTTGAGTACGGTATTAGGGAAGAATATTAAAACTACCATGGACTGCCAAAAGAACAAAAATCTGTGTTGGAAAAAGTCCAACTAGAATGTTCTTTGGAAGCCGTGTTGATGAGACTTTGATTGTCATACTTTGAATATATCTTATCAGAAGGGACCAGTCCCTGGAGAAAAATATCATGCTTGGCAAAATAGAAAGCCACTGAAAAAGAAGACCCCTAATGAAAGGATTAGCACAGTGGCAGCAGCAATGGGCTCAAGCTTAACAAGGATTGTGAGGTTGGCACAGGACCAGGCAGTGTTTCATTCTGTTGTGCATAAGGTCACCATGAATCAGAACCATATCAATGACACTTAGTATCAATAACAACAGCAAATCATACCACCTTACAAGTTCAAATTTTGTCTTCTTTTATGTCATAAAATGTGTGTGTGTCTTGCTCCCATGAGTGTTGATAATGGAGCCAAGCAATATGAAGTCTTTGACAATTTTGATCTTTTCTACATTTATCATGATGTCCAGTGGTGAGGATAGTATGCTAAGGTAAGTTTATTAATAAAATGGCGCTAGTTTAAAGATATCACTGGTCTCTAAATTACTTTGCAATATAATATGATCTTTATTAAAATCCTAAATATTTTAATGTATTGTTATTGACAAGTCACATTGTCATCTGAAAAAAATATGTGGAAAACATCAGGAGAATGTTGAAAGAAAGAAAGAAAGAAACAAACAGTGAGCAAATTTAGGTCTGTTGTCATTAAGTGTTGTCAAGTCAGTTCTGACTCACAGCTACCTTGTATAGGGTTTCCAAGGGGCACCCGGTGAGATTGAACCTCTGATCTTGTATAAAGCAACCTGTGGTCTAGTACTTATCCTACAGCACCACATCAGGAGAACATAACATGATTCAATTTTTTTAAAGGTCATAGTCTTTTTTTTTTTATTGTTTTTGTTAAGTGTCATTGAGTCCATTCCAACCCATAGTGACCCTGTATTGGGTTTCCAAGTAGCAGCTTGGGAGCTTGAACAGCCGACCTTGCAGTTCAAAGTGACTTTGCAGTCCAATGCATTGACCCACAGTGCCACACCAGGACAAATAATAGCATTTCAGTTAAGTAAAAATGTGTGTATTTTCTTTTTATCCACTATTAGTGATTATTATCATACAAACTATTAAAAAAAAACAGGCTGAATTTAATACTAACTCTGGAAAGAAATGCAATGTAATTGAATTATCTTGAAGTATATGATGTGCAGCAAAGAATCTCCACTTTTCTATCCCTTCACTACCCTAAAACTTTTGATAAGGTAAGCTTTATGAAGTCATATTTACAGCAAGTAACTTGTTGAATTGGTCTGACTCAGAGCAACACTGTGCAGGAATTCCAAGCTGTTGATGGGTTTGAACCACCAACCCTGCTATTAGCAGTCCAGTAGTTTCCCCCCAAATCTCAGTTCTGAATATTTTAAAAGAAATTAACTAAAATAGTGGCATCATTTTACAGATGTAATGGAGTAAAATTTGGGAGAAGAAGCAGAAGAATGGAAACACACATTTAAAAAAGAAAAACTGACTTTATCCAAAGTTCAATTATTCCCCAGTTTAGGTAGGAAAACAAGGAAAATTAAGAAAGTGGCAAAAGATATAAAGTTGAGAGTAAAATCTAGCCTTCAGCTATTTACCCTTCTGTGTTTCAACTTACCTGTACTTCATTGTGAGCTACATTCTTTGCTATTTTGCAGATGAGAAAACAGATCCATCAAATTCCCATACTCACTGATTTAGTCATAAAGACCAAGATTTGGATACCAGGATACACCTCAGAAGCCAGTGACTAAAAATGGGAAGAGTACCTGGTCAAGGATGATAGATAATAAATCAGAGAATAAGATAAAATATATACAACATGCTTAAGAGCAATGGGAAAAAAATTCAAAATTTTCATCCTTCCCTGATAACTTACATGTAATTTCATTAGGGATATCACACTCCACAGTACAGATAAGACAAGCACTGTGACTTCTATATTGCACACCATTTTTTTTAATGCCTAACTATCCTTTCCTTGAGTGGTGCTGTGGGTTAATGTGCCAGACTTCAAAGCTGTTTGAATTGCAAGGTTGGCAGTTCAAACTCACTAGCTGCTCCTTGGAAACCCTATACAGGGTAGCTATAGGTAGGAACAGATTCGAAGACACTTACCAACAACAACAACATCCTTTCCTTAATGCCCAGTTAAGGGCTCTTCTTTCTGGGGAAATTTTTGTTAGTAAGGAAATTAAATTTTTTTTTTTTATTTCTTTCTCTTTATTCAGTAGAAATTCAATACCAGCCACATTTTTTCCTCCTATACTTAGACAAGGCACAGGACTTGATAGGTAGATTTTACCCACTTTGTTTACCAGTTCCACCTCTACTTCTTCGACTTTGTACTTGGGACTTTTCTGTGTATATACCAACACATTGGTCAGATGTCTTTGCAAGACCAAGTCCATGTGCAATATCAGACACCATTCCAATAGTTATCAGAGATGGTGATCAATGTCGCCTCTAAAATTCTCCCTAGATCTTATTTACTATGTTTTCTGTTTTCTAGCCATTCATTGCTTAGACTCTGACCAGAAGTATTAGGGACTGAGTCATGCACTGGTGTCTTTGGTAGTGGTAGATGCCATGGCAGATCTGGAAATCAAATCTATAGCCTCTGCTTTTATGGTTCTAGAATGAATTTTAAGTATTCCTTGCTCCTCTGCATTTTTGGCTCCCAAACCAAACTCTATTGCAGGTGCTTCTGAATGGAGCCTAGTTTCCTGCTTGAATACTAGATTCAAAAGTCTGAGAATGCTGGTATCTGATATTTGTGGTAAGGAAGAATGTCAAACATCCACTTTCCAAACATCCAAAACCTGGCTCCCTAACTTGAATGCATCATTCCAGATGGCTTATGACCAGTGCAGTATACAACGCAATTAACCACCTTGTTCTGGACAGAACATGTAATTACATTAAAGCACATGCCAAGATTGTATGAGCACTTTCATATCCACATCAAAGGATGGTTCATAATTAAGCTTTCAGTTAACTATAACCTAAAATGTGTCCACCTTTTTACTGTTATTCAGCCATGTGTTCTCCATCCTATATTTGCATATTTGTGTTTTGATTTTTTAAAAACTCATCTGTAGAAGTTTACATTTGGGACTGCTGAATTTTACTTTGTTAGTTTTGGTCCATCTTTACAATTTGTAGCACTCTTTTTGAATATTGTTTTTGTTATTCAATATAGTAACTATTGCGCCACAGCTTTGTGTTACACACAAATTGGATAAAGATGCTTTTACGTCTTCACTCTAATCCTTGGTTAAAAACAAATGTTGAAAATAACAGCAATAAGTAGAAGAATTGAGGAATACCACAGAATATTTTCATTCAGGGAGTCATCTACTCATTCATTAATATGTGAAACCACATTGGCTAAATTTATCTAGAGTTATTTTAAATGCATATTCATTTTTTTTTAACTTCAAGATGGTGACAAGGATGAAAGGAATAGATAAAATATGTTTAAAGGAAGACTTCATTACATTATGAACATTGGACAGGAAGTCAGATGTAATTTAGAACCAGGATAACATATGCCATTGTTTGCACAAAATGCTTATAAAACTACAATTTAAAAAGCAGACTGCTATCACTCATACATTGAAGAGCCATCTTACTCTACTCTCTTTATGAGTAGTAAATATTTTAAATTTTATAGGCTATGTTATTATTAGATGCTGTCAAGTCAGTGCTTCTTCATAGTGACCCTGTGCACAACTGAACAAAACATTGTTTGGTGCTGTGTCATCCTCACAATTGTTATGGTGTAACCCATCGCTAGTGCCGCTGTGTGAATCCATCTCACTAGGGGTCTTCCTCTTCTTCTCTGACCCTCAATCTTACCAAGCTTTGTGTCCTCCAGGGATTGGTCCCTCCTGATAACATGTCTTGCCATCCTAGTTTCTAAGGAGCATTTGTTTGTACTTCCAATACAGATTGACTTGTTCTTCTGGTCGTCCATGTACTTTCAATATTCTACTGCAACACCATGACTCAAATTGATCATACATTAATTCTTCTATGTCTTCCATATTCATTGTGCAACTTTCATGTGCTTATGAGGCTATTGAAAATACCATGGCTTGGGTCAGGCACCCCTAAGTCCTCAGATGGATATCTTTACTCTTTAACATTTTTAGGAGGTCTTGTGTCACTGATTTGCTTAATGCAATAATCGTTTGGTTTCTTTACTAATGCTTCCTTGAATGCTGATTTTGGAACCAAGCAAAGTGAAGTCTTTGACAACTTCAATTTTTTCTCCATTTATATGGATGTTAATTATTGGTCAAGTTTGGAGAACTTTTGTTTTCTTTTCATTAAAGTGCAATCCGTAATGAAGGCAGTGGACTTTTATCTTAATCAGTAAGTATTTTAAGTTCTCTTCACTTCTAGCAAGCAAGGTTGTATCATGTGCACGTTGCAGGCCGTTAATGAGTCTTCCTCCATTCCTGATGCCAGGGTATACTCTGTTTCATCTACTGAACTCTGTTCTTAGTGGGAAAGCAGCCATAGACAATGCATAAATAAATAGGTAACAATATGGTTCAATAAGCTTTATTGACAATCTCAGGTGGTTATAGTGTGTGCCCCTCTGTTTTAGAAGAGGATTTTTCCAAAGGCAGAAAATCAGACTTGTGTAGTCATATATGGATTAAAGTACTACATTTGATTTTCTCAAATATAAAGCATTTTTTCATGGATATTTAATATTTAAAAATTTCAGTGCCCCAGTTGTGCAAGAACTATCATATTCCCTTTTGAATCTCAATACCTAACAATGTTTCTGGTACTTGGTTGTTGTTCTATAACTATGTTTTCAGGTTATAATCAAGAGTTTAAGGATCTTCTTCAAGCTCAGATTCATTATATTCATGATTAATTAGTCACTGTATCTACAAGAATGGAAGTGTTGTTTAAAATACAATCAACATTCATATATATGTGTGTGCATGCCCAGATTCTCCTTCAGAATTGAGGAATTTCTTCCCTCAAATGCTGCGAGTGCTGAGCCCTCAATTGATAACCCCCTTAGGGATTATGTAGGCTGAAGAAAGACTCTGCCTTAAAGGTCATGCTTCCTTCCTAGGATGCCCAGTATGAATTGACTGGTTGACATGGGGATAGAAGGCCACTCAATCTAACTCTAGACAACTTAGGTGTTCATTCCGACTTCAGAGCGCCTAGCTGAGCCCCTGTATCACAGTTAAACTTCTCCCTCTTTTCAATCCTGCTTCCTTCCCTTCTCTTCCACAAGTGCTTATTCCAAACCTCTCACCGCTGAGTCATTTCTGACTCATTTCACCCTACAAGACAGAATATAACTGACCCATAGGGCTTCAGAGACTATAAATCTATATGAAAGCATCTTTCTCCCTCGGAGTAGCTGATGGGTTCAAACTGCTGACCATTTGGTTAGCAGCCCACTCAACATTTAACCCACTATACCACCAGGACCCTGTTGATTCCTTTTGTCTTGCCAAATCAATGAGATTCCCTATAATAGTTGAAGGAGCTCTGGTAGCATAGTGGATTACAATTTAGGCTGCTAACTACAAGGTCAGCAGTTTGAATCTACCAGAGAAAGATGAGGTTTTTCTGCTCCTATAAATATTTAGTCTCAGAAACTCTATACAGGCTCACTATGAGGTGGAATCTATTCCATGCCACATTACTACCACCACCTCTGCTAACCTCAAGGTCAGCCGTTCAAAATGACCAGCCATTTCATGGAAGAAAGATGAGGCTTTCGCCTCCCATTAAGATTTATAGCCTTTGAAATCCTATACAGGGTCGCTATGCGTAGGAACCACTCCGTGACACATAACCACCACCATGATAGTTGAGTTTAAGTAAGCACACCAGTTGCTTATCATTTATATCACTTCATGTGAATGAATGTTCTTACAATACTCACAATTTCCTAGAGTAGCCATCACTAGGTCTTTGTGTATCTGGAAACTAAAAGCTTCACTTACCAATCTTTAAAGTCCTTAACATATACCAGAAGAGACAATAAATATATCTTCAGTGAATTAATACTTTGGAAAAGAACTGCGGAATGTTTTGGGAACAAAAGAAGTATATACAAGATCAAGTTTCTTCTCTATTTGATTTTACCTCTCAGTTTTACAGATGAGATAAATGAAAAAGAAAATGAAGACTTCTTTAAAAATAGGAAGTGCCCTATGAATGCTGATGCTTAATCAATATTTAAGCGACAAGAGTGTGGAGCAACAGACCATATGGGAATGGAAGGGGGCAATGTAGGAGTTTTAAAAGAAATAACTTTTTTTCCCAAATTACTTCCCTCAAAATGATTTAAAAGTTATATATAAAATTATTCTGGGGTCCTTGAAAGCTAGAGAGGTGATAAAAACAAGAGGATTGAGAGAATAGACCACCAATGAGTTTTATTTAGCACTTTTTATTGTTAGTGATCAATTTACACCTTTTAATCTCTTAATCATTCACTCTCTGTGAGTTGGGTTTGCTTGTTCCCTGTTTACAGATGAAACAATTCAGCGAAGCTAAGTGGTCTGTCAAAATAGCAGGCTGAGACTCTACTCCAATTTATTACCACTTTATGTTTATAATCTCGTTATACTCCATTGAAGGAGTCCTGCTGTGGTGCTAGGATAAGCACTGGACTACAAGTTTGGTGGTTCAAACCTACCACCCACTCCTCAGAAATCCTCCACAGGGTCACTATGAGTCAGAACAGACTACATTGTAACAACAACTACACTGAAAGCGTATTAAGCTTACAAATAGCCAAAAACAAACAAACAAACAGTATGTAATTTTACTTATAGCCCAGTAAAGATACTTGATCAATATTTATGAATTTAGTATGAGCAGAAGAAGTATGGCAAACAGAGTTCTTAATCTATCCTTCAGAGCTTGACTTAGAGACAAAATATTATGTATGTTTGGCTTGAGTTAACTGTTGTTGTTGTTGTTGTTAAATGCCATCGAGTTGGTTCTGACCCATAGTGATCCAGTATAGGGTTTCCAAGGAGCAACTGGTGAGCTTGAACTGCCGACCTTGCTGTCCAACGGCTTTGCAGTCTGGCCCATTAACCCACAATGCCACACCAGGACTAGAGATTTTAAATTTTGTCCAAACAAGGCTTGCATCCATCCAACTAGACCACTTACATGTTAGCATTAAAATAATACCTATGCTAAGGTGGTTTTTAGAAAAATAGTGAAATACATTCTTTAGCAATTAGGAATTTTTAGACTGCAGATATTTTTCATTTTCAAACATTCTTTCCTAAATGTTGGTGCTATATTCAAACAAAAAGTATAATTACAATTAGGCCTTTCAAAGAATGGATAGAGTGTAGATGGGAGAAGGAAAAGAATATAATAGTATTTAAAGAGTTTAATTAGTGCAAGTAACAAATATATATTCTGGGTGTTAAATTGAGGGTTTCAGGTTAGGCACTGAATACAGTAAAGGTTGATTTCAAAGAAGGTGTTACATCATAGGAAGATAAGACACTAATCTAAAACTTTTTACTTAACCTTAATAATCCCATGCTATTTAAGGCAATTAAAGAATAAAGAGGTTGGTGAAGAGGCTTTTTTTAGAGTGAAGTGGGCATAGAGTATTATTTGCTCCATGAATAAAGTGGGAGATACTTCCTATTTATGTCAGAATAAAGAGGGATTTTAGTGAAACTTCTCAGTGAACATCTGGGGTTTTCTGTAGATGTTATTTTATATCTAATGCTTAAGAGTCAAATCTAATGCAGAGAAGGTCAGGCAGCCACCTGAGGCAATGAGAGGACTAGATTTCCAGGGCTGTTACTACACTGCACTTAAGAGTTTAGTGGTTCAGTTTAAGAATGCATGAGGACTAGATGCCATACATAATTATAGACCATCTGAAAGATTTCCAATAGAGCTACCAAGAAGAGAAGCTGACGGAAGAGAAGGTGTGCCTAGGGAAAGTCAAGAGGACTACATGTGAAGTTATCAATAGCAAGAGTCTTCATGGACTTCATGAAAGTGCTCCATAGACAAAGGATCTGCTTTAAAAATCATTCATGGCACTCTGAAACCTAAGTAAGCATGGGGCCCAAAGTAGCAGCCAGTATGACACAAATAGACACATCCACATCCATGTTTATAACAGCTTTATTCCCAGTAGCAAGAAAATGGAAACAACCAAAATGTCAATCAATAGATGGATAAGCAAATTATGGTGCATATATGTTATTGTTGTTATGTGCCGTGGAGTCGGTTCTGACTCATAGCGACCCTGTACAGGGTTTCTGAGGCTGTAAATCTTTATGGGAGCAGAAAGCCTCATCTTTCTCCTGCAGAACAGCTGGTAGTTTTGAACTGCTAACCCTGAGGTTCACAGCCTGATTTGTTACCACTATACTACCAGAGCTCCTTATGGTGCATATATAGTACAATGGAATACTATACAATGATAAAAAAAAAAAAAAATGATGAATCAACAAAACATACCACAGCACATATAAATCATATTGTTGTTAAGTGCTGTCTGGTTAATTCTCACTCTTAGTGACTCTGTATAGAAACTCTCACCTTTCTCCTTAGGAGGGCTAAGTAGGCTAGAACTGCCAAACCTATAATAGTTCTGTGCTAGAGGATAAATCAAGAATATATTAAATAAGGCAAATATCAAAAGGACAAACATTGTAAAAAGTCAAGAGTAGGTTTATGTAAAGAAAAACATTATTTGGAGGTTACCAGGAAGCAGAAGAGGAGAAAGGGAAAGGAATTAAGTAAAAGGCAGATAAGAGTTCTTTCTGGGGAAGGGAAAGGCAATACATAATATGATGGAAGTCAGGACAACTGTGCCCAAGGCAAAGGAAGACACTGATACAGGCGTAAAGGACAACTGTGGTAAATGTTGTAACATACACAATTAGGATAAACACTGGACTGCAAGATCAGTTTGAACAGAAAAGCTGACAGTTCAAAGTCACTAATCACTCCTCATGAGTTTGAACTGACTTGACAGCACTTAACAACAATAACAACAACAACAATACAGTCCTGCAACAGCATTAATAATTAACAATAACTTGTGAGTAGATACATAGATAAATATACATGCTACATATAAATACTTGTTATTTCTGTTAAGCAGCTGGTGGGTTTGAACTGCTGACCCTGTGGTTCAAAGCAACTTTTCAGCCCAGTGCTTATTCTACAGCCCCATGCCAGGACTTCATATATATGGATGTGGATATTTCTACATGCATATCTGCAAATTTTGCATGTGTGGTGCTGTGGAATAAGCACTGGGCCACATGATCAGTTTGAACTGCAAGGTTGGAAGTTCAAACTCACCAGCCACTTCTTGGAAACACTATACAGGGTTGCTATGAGTCAGAACCTACACCAGAGCATATAACCACTACCACAATCATGAGTCGGAACTCACTGAATGACACACCACCACTACCACTCATAAAGGCAAGTGTCTTAGGCTGGGTTTTCTTGAAAAATAAAACCAGTGAAACATATTATGTACATATATATAAAGAGAAATTTATTATCAAGGAAATGGCTTACAGTTGCAGTCTCAGGTTCCCAGTGGAAGAGAGAACAAGAGAGCTTTTTCAGAGTGTCCGTTAGCTTGGGAGCAGGCCACACCCCCAAGGAAGCATCCCTTTAATTGATTGGCTGCTCATAGCCACTAATCATAGAGTGGCTATGCCTGTATTAGATTTCATTACGATGGAATAATTACATTCCAACTGCTAACCTCTGGAAATCCTGACCTAGTTAAGTTGACACAGAACCTTATTACAGCAAGTAAAAAAGGTATTGCTACAAAATCAAAGAAACCTTTATTAAATAAAAATATCAAAATGTCAAGTTAATGTCTATACACTTCTAAAGTTGATGTTTTCATCTCTCTAATCCTTCCCCAAAGAATTCTGTACTTTGAGATTAATACCAGTCAAAAGGACAGTTTGGGCATCCTCGAGGGACTCAAATCATGTTCCTCTAAGATGTTCTTTAAATTTGAGGAATGAACAAAAAGTCTGAAAACGCAAGGTCAGGGCCATAGGGTAGATCGGTTAAAGATTCCCAATGAAATTCTCATAGGACAACACTTACTAAGGATGTCCAAGAATGAACAGGTGCATTTTTTTTTTTTTTTTGGGTTGTTATTTAGAATGAACAGATGCATTTTTATGGAGGAAAAATTTCCTTGGTGCAACTTTACTGGCTTTTTTCTCATCAATACAGTTTTAAATTTCCTTGCAAGTAATTATCTAAGAAGCAACTGTAGGTTTCTATAGGAAACAACAGGAAAATGAAGAAAAATGAAAATTCCAGGAAGCTATCAGTCCAAATTTGACCAATTGAACCATAGTGTTGTTAAGTGCCGTTGAGTCGATTCAGACCCATGGAGACCCTGTATAGGGTTTCCGAGGAGCAGCTGGTGAGCTTGAGCCACCGACCTTGCAGTTCAAACGGCTTTGCA